>NC_086451.1:463824027-464032462 GCF_028390025.1 Pseudophryne corroboree | reverse complement strand
TGATTGGTTGTCATGGTCAACTTCTCCACTGGCTCACATATCCGCTCTTATCACTGCTTAGTAAATGTCCCACATAGGCTACGGGAAGGGAGTATACCTGTTCAGCAGGGAAGCAATGGAGTAGCTGGGGTAGGGGACCGGAGCTTGTGGTTGGGTACTGCATGTCTGCACAACACAAAAGCACAACACACCAGGTGCAGTGTGAGTGCTATGATATCATTGTTGTTCATTCCTGTGCACTGCATGCATCTATTCAGAACATTGGCACAAAGTACAGATGCTGTAGAGTTGGAGACTATGATAGACGTGGCTGGGAACAGAGCGTTCTTAGCGCACCCCACGCTGTTCTCTGGCTCTAGTGTTAACGGCATCCGCATTTTGTTTAACATGGGCAGTGTGGCCTGGCTGAGAGGAAATATGCCCTTTTGCCTCACCAACATGTGCTCCATCTGTCTTGGCTAACAACTAATAAAACAAAAGGTACATGAAAAGTAAAAAGACTGGGAAGGGGAAATGCTGGACTGGACACACTTAATAATGCCTAAATGTTACTTTAGGCATATTATACAGCGGAATTCTACTCATTATTTCGGAATCCATACACTGTACTTGGAGCTCTAATGCTAATATTTAATAGAGTACATTTAACAGTTGCCCCTTCTATCCCACCAACTTTGTTCCAGGCATTTCCATCCATATTCCTTTATTTGGTAAGATGTTTAGCAGGGCTCCTCACAGGGATACGGGCCGTTGGGTCTACTCAACTTAGGTCCAAAGTCATTAGGTTGACCACTGAAGGTCAACATGGTCACCAGGTGGACAAGGCATTAGGTCGACAAGTACTAGGTCGACAGTTGAAAAGGCCGACATGAGTTTTTGGACATTTTTTGGTGTCATTTTCTTCGTAAAGTGACGGTGAACCCCAATTAGTGCACCATGTCCCCTTGCCTGGATCGCAACCACTTCACTCGGCACAGGTTACCATTCCAATCGTGGTCCACGCGGATCGTTAAGTATGGAAAAATCCCAAAAAGTTTGTAAAAAAATTGAAAAACTCATGTCGACCTTTTGACTTGTCGACTTAGTACATGTCGACCTAATGACCATGTCGACCTATTGACAGTGTCAACCTTAAGTGGCCGACCTAATGACTGTCGACAGAAGCTGTGTCGACCTAACGACCGTATCCCCCTCACAGCGGGGCTTATTCAGAGATGCGTGCAAGTCTGCTTTGCCGACAGATTGTGCGATTTTTCACACTGTGTATGCTACGTCGTTGAGTATTTGCAACCTTGAGCCACTAGGGGTGATTCAGAGTCCTACACATCTCAGCCGCAACTCTACTAGCGGCTGAGTAAGTGTAGCTGGGCAGCAAATGGACGTTCGAGAGTAGGCTATGTGTTCAGACAGTGGGTTGTGGGCATGTTGGCTAGAAATGTTCAGTTCGGTTCTCCAGAAATCGAAATTTTAAAAAACAAATTTTGGGTTTTGGATTTGGTTTGGATTGCAAAAATAATATGATTTTAGCTGTTTTTATCAAATAAAAATAATAATAATCAGGATCCAAAACCAAAACCAGTGAGGCGGTTGTGGCAAAACCAAAACCCTCTGACAAATTAGAACCAAATCCACTGAATATGGGCCAGCACACAACTCTAGTGTTGACAGAAATGGATGTCAGACAGATTGCTTGCACCGAGGGTGCAAATGTGCATTGATAATGATGACGGCTACGTTCACCAGCGGCTGGATGAGGGATGCTTAAGAGCGGTATAGCCTCATAGATGCGACCAATTCTGAAACCAGGTCGAGATCCATATTTATATCCGAGCACATAACAATGCGTGCGAGCTCCCTGCGCTTCCACGTTCTCGTTGATTGGTATATTCACAGATCACCAGTAAATATTTTATTTCCCTTTCTGGATTTTAGAAATTTCTGCATAACGGGCTGTCTGCATAACGGGCTTCAATATATGCACTATTATTGTAATAATAATCATTATATTAATTAGAATGATTAGCAAGTAAGTACAGCAAGCGGGGGAGCTGATGTACTGTAGGAGCTGCATGTATTCCACACAAACTATAATGGGAGCTAGAGGAATGACAGGGCGTCACCTCTGCCACTGCAGTGACAGCCCAAACCATTCTCACTCCTATTAGTCTACAACAAAATGTCACCTGCCAACCTGCCGCCTTCAACTTTCCTTAAATCACGTCTTCAAAGTACCACACACCATCGTCCATTTATAATTTAAAGGGAGTATACTCATATAAACACCAAGTGACACAGGAATGCTATGGAAAATGCAATTATATGAAGATCTCATTGACAATGTACTGTACATTGGTATTGCGGCAAAGTGGAAAGTATGCCCTTTCGTTCTGCGCTAATTAATTTCCAAAATGTTGCATCATGTGTGAAAATGCTATTGCTTAACATAAAAAGAGATATAGGTGGGAAATATATTGTACTATGGTGTTTCCTGGATATAGGGGGTCATTCCGACCTGATCGCTCGTTGCAGTTTGTCGCAGCGCAGCAATCGGGTCGGAACTGCGCATGCACCGGCGCCGCAGTGCGCCGGCACATGGCAGTCGTCGGTGCCCAGCGATCGCCTCTGAGACAGAGGCGGTCGCTGGGCGGGAGGGGGCTGAACGGCGGCGTTAAGCCGCTGTTTAGTAGACGCGGTCCGGGCAATGCAGGCGTGGCCGGACTGTTGGGGGGGCGTGGCGGCTGCGTGACGTCTCACGCAGCCGCTGCGGCCGGCGGCAGCGACACACAACTCCTGGCCAGCCGCAGGATCTGCGCTGGCCGGAAGTTACTCCACAGATACAAAGGCATTGCATGTCTGAGTTTACGATTGTAGCTGTGCTAAATTTAGCACAGCTACGATCAACTCGGAATGACCCCCAAGTACATTATTATTTCAGTTAAAATACTAAGGGGGAGATGTACTAAGCAGTGAAAAGAGTGGAGAAGTGAGCCAGTGGAGAAGTTGCCTATGGCAACCAATCAACATTGAACTAACATTTATAATTTGCATACTAAAACATTATACAGAGCAGCTGATTGGTTGCCATGTGCAACATCTCCACTGGCTCACTTCTCTACTGTTTTCACTGCTTAGTACATCTCACCCTAATTCTCTTGTTTAAATTCAAATGTCACATCTTATGGCTTTAAACGTATTCAATATCTTACAACAGAGCTCGGTAACATTCATCTCTCCAGCCATCAAGGAATTGTAACACTTGTTTAATTTTTTTCTTTTTTATTATTAAATATATTTGCCCAGATTTATCAAGCCTTGGAAAATGATAAATTGCACGGTAATAACGTATCAACCAATCAGCTCCTAACTGTCATTTTTCAAACACAGCCTGTAACCTGGCAGTTAGGAGCTGATTGGCTCGTCATATCACAGCGCAATTTATCACTCTCCGAGGCTTGATAAATCCGGGCCTTGGTTTTAAAAAAAGAGATGGAGGAATCAATCCGGTTGATTTGGTAAATTAGATACATTTCAGGGCTTGTCGTGTTAGGAATTAATTTGTGAATCATTCCCAATTTGCCCAAATTCTGTGCATGGAACATGAGGTTTAAAACATAATCATACGTAGTTAGTAACTAATTAGCGACTTCAATTATCCAGCCATAAATATTGAAACATTGACCACTCAACGCAAGAACTTCAATATAAACAGATAGAGACATTTATTCCTTATATCTCTATAGTTATGAGAATATACTCATTACATAGTCATAAGTGTGAAATAATTCCTTTACTATGTTAACTGTTTATTAACAAATAAATAGATTTATTCCTATTCTTGTTTGAAGTATCTTTAGTGAATATTACCAGTAATATACGTATACCAGAGTATTTCCCTGATGTTAATAAGATCGGGAACGTTGACACTAAATTCATAAGTTATTCCCGTAAGTCACATATTTATATATATATATATATATATATATATATACACACACAATTGTTGATCAAACTACGTCTTTTAAATATTTGGTCTATACTACACTATTTATCTAAAAGTGGCATATTTGTTTTTGTTTTCTTAGCGCAGCAGAAGGCAAAAGTATATTAATTAGTCTATTTACATGATTTCCCAATTTAGAGTAGCAAAACTTGCCTTTAGCTAACAAATAATTGGAATTACAATTGCTTGCTTGTGATATCACAAGTTTGCTAATTAAAACTGGCTTCATCAAGCTTTGCTCTTGAAGAAAAGAAAACAGAATTATTGAATCTTGCGGTGCTGTAGGTCCTTTATTTCCGTTATCACCACCAGGGGGTATGTGACTGATTAATACACAGTTCTGACACCACAATAAGCTGCAAGGAGCTTATTATAACCCCCCCTCACATGAAACATTTTCAGCCGGATAAAAATGTCTGTGAACAATGTGGAAAACAGCAATGTACTTTGCAGCACAATTACAATACTAAAAATGTAAGATAAACATTGGGAACATGGGGGGTAATTCCAAGTTGATCGCAGCAGGATTTTTGATAGCAATTGGGCAAAACCATGTGCACTGCAGTTGTGGCAGATATAACATTTGCAGAGAGAGTTAGATTTGGGTGGGTTATTTTGTTTCTGTGCAGGGTCAATACTGGCTGCTTTATTTTTACAGTGCAAATTAGATTGCAGATTGAACACCCCACACCCAAATCTAACTCTCTCTGCACATGTTATATCTGCCCCCCCTGCAGTGCACATGGTTTTGCCCAATTGCTAAAAAAAATTCCTGCTGCGATCAACTTGGAATTACCCCCATGATTCATGAGCTGGTCAAATATTAAAAAACAGCAGCACATATTTAGGTCAAAGACCCAAAAAGAGAGACCATAAGTAGCGCAGTGTCACTGTAAAATAGAGATGTGTGCCGACCCAAAGTTTTGTTTTTGGATCTGTATTAACTTTGTGGTTTGGTTTTGCCAAAATTCCTCTTACTTGTTTTGGTTTTAGATCTGTATTTTTTTTTTCAAAAAACATCTAAAATCACACAATTTTACCCTTTTTTGTTACTATAGTATTATTAATCTCAATAACATTAATTTCCTCTCATTTTCAATCAATTTTATCCCCTCACAGCTCACAATATTGTTTTCCCCCAGTTTAGGACAAAAGGTTGCATGGAGCTAGTTGTCTCAGCGGAATGCAGTCAATTTACCGACAATCAAAATCCCGACGGTCAAAATACCGACAGCAATTGACCAACGGTCAAAATCCCGACAAGGTCAAAATCCCGATATGGTGAAAATACCAACATTTAAAATACAGACAAGGTCAAAATACCGACATGTAAAATGTCGACAGGTCAAAATGCCGACATGAGTTTTTCATGATTTATTTTCATTGAAACTGACTTTTTCATACTTTACCATCCCAGTGATCAGGTCTGAATTAGGCCCCATGTCTCTATATCTGCTAACTTTGTTCTCACAAATGGAGCAGATGTCTTCACAAACATTGTCAGGATTTGGGTAAAAATAATTCCACACCCTATTTTGGTCTTATGCCCAGGCATCACAATGGCTTTCTTTTTATCATGGGCAAGAAATGCAGCCACTGGTGGCTGAATTACACAATCAACATCATCGCACATTTCGGGGAGGACTGATTTGTCACTTTTTAAGGTGACACCTTTATACCTTTTTAACATTGTGAAAGATTAAGAATTCACATGCCCATTCCTAAACTTTCTGTCCCCTGGACATTCTTTAGTAGATGTTGTACTATCATGACTGTCAGCAGCTGCAGCACTAGTATTTGGTTGTTGCTTCTGCTCTTTCGACTGATCATTATCCATATCGAAAACACACAAGTTGTACAAAGAAAATAACTATTTATTTTTATTTTTTTTATATACTTTTTTTTGCAAATGACAACTCACTGCAAAGTCACAAAGCTTAAATTTGTGTGAAGTTGTGGCATAGTGAAATACAGTACAGCACACACAAGTTGTACAAAGAAGAGAGCATTTAAAAAAAAACTTTTTTAACAAATGACAAATTCACAGTGGGGAATAACACCGAATAACATGCGAACAAAGTCACAGTGGGATACAGTGCACACAGGTTGCACAAAAGAAAGAACAATATTTTTTTTACTTTTTTTGCAAATGACAACTCACACTGCAGGTAGTCACACCGCTTATATTTATGTGAACAAAGTCACAGTGCAGTACAGTGCACACAAGTTGTACATAAAAAAGAACCGTATTTATAAACTTTTTTCGCAAATGACAACTCACTGTGGACTCAGCGCTTACTTATGTAAAGTTGCGAACAAATGCAGTGCTGTACAGTACATACTGTACCAGTTGCACAAACAAAGGAACAATTAAAAAACAAAACCTTTATATTTCTTTTTCCCAATTGACAACTCACACTGTGGAGTCACAGTAGTTTTATTATATACGTGAATACAGAGGGGATACAGTGTGAAGAGGCAGTGTAGCACCAGTGTGACACACAACAGATGTAACTTAATTCCTGCATATAAAAAATAATAAATAATGACAACCTAACTGCCTGTCTTGTAATAATCTAGCTCATCCAAGATTTCTGCTAAGGAGCCTGAGCGGACTGGAGTTGACAGATAGGTCAGCTCAGCACTGGAGTGCATAGACACAGCGGACAGGTAGGTCAGGTCAGCTCAGATCAGCCACTGGAGTGGATGAACAAAGTGGACACAGAAAGGTCAGGTCAACTCAGCCTCTGGAGTGGATGCACACAGATAGGTGAGGTCAGATCAGCCACTGGGTCAGGCCAGCTCAGCCTCTGGAATGGATGCACACAGATAGGTCAGGTGAGCTCAGCCACTGGGTCAGGCCAGCTCAGCCTCTGAAGTGGATGCACACAGATAGGTCAGGTCAGCCTCTGGAATGGATGTATACAGTTAGGTCAGGTGAGCTCAGCCACTGGAGTGGATGTTTACAGTCAGGTCAGGTGAGCTCAGACACTGGGTCAGCTCAGCTCAGCCACTGGAGTGGATGCAGACAGCATGGAGTCAACACAGCAGCCACTCGAGTGGATGGGCACAGTGTGGAATCACTGCCGCAGGGACTTATACAGAGTCCAAATCCCGCAAGATCCGATACCAGAATAATTACATTTTGCCTCAATCTAGAATCTGAGCAAGGCAAGAAAACCTGAGCCGCTGATCGGATTCCCTTGGGTACCAGAAGTTCGGGTGGGCTCAGTTCTCAGAGAACCGAGTCCTCTCATCTCTATTGTACAACAGGATCCTCAATTGTACAACAGGATCATCGCAATGTAATGCTGCACAATGATAGCCCTGTAAACCTATGTTTACAGGGCTACCACATTCTCCCTCTTCTAAACCAAGTCAATGGTTACATTACTGCTATTACACTGCCAAACGTTCCAAGAAATGAAAGATCCATTAAAAAGTCCACATTTCCATCACTCTCTATAAATCTCTCCCAATTGTGAATCTCAAATCCAAAGATGTAAGAGACATGAGATCAATGCCACCCAAGAGGATAAGAAGAAGAAGAAGAGGAAAGCTGAAAGAGACAACAGACTGTTCTAAAAATTCCATGAAAAAAAAGGGTAATGCGTATTTCACCATAAAGACTATTAAAATGGTGCAGCCAATGAACACCAGATATCACATGCTCCAACTTACTACAGCTTACTCCAAAAATCTTGGTATTACCCAACATGCAGAACCGCTAGAAGATGACTGCATGCTAATACACCAGTCTTGATCAGTACTGGACACAGAAGAAGGACCAAGTAATTATTCTTATCAACAGAGCATCCAGGAAATCTCAAAGGGGCCAATAACTACCAAACTGTGTGCTGCCAGTGGTGCTAGAGCTGATGCGGATGCCAATCCCACCTCCGAACTGCCACCCAAACCAGTGGTCAGTAGAGGAACCGGGCACAAAACCACCAAGACACAGTGCTGACATTGCTGTAAAATCCAAACCTGATACACAATGGTGTAATTTCATCCCAATTGCCCGGAGGCAAGATAAATAGTGGTGCCCCCCCAAGATATAGATGTGTGTGTGTGTGTGTGTGTGTGTGTGTGTGTGTGTGTGTGTGTGTGTGTGTGTGTGTGTGTGTGTGTGTGTTTGTTTATGGAGTGTTGTGAAAAAATAAATATACTGCATATATACATTTCATTGTCTTTTATTTTAAATCACACATTTCTTAGCAGTCATACCCAGGATTAGAACCCATGACCTGTTATGCTGACAGCAGACACTTTACTGATGGAGCAATTTGCTCCTCCATAGGAAGCATGAGAATTATAACTATATGAAGTTACGTGTAATTGTCAGAGAAGTATCTTCATATAGTTAGAATTCTCATATTTCCTATACAGGAGTAACAGCTTCATCAGTAAGGTGTCTGCTTCCAGTGTAATACAGTAGGTTGTGGGTTCTAATCCTGGGTGTGACACTTGTAAAATGTGTATATTCAGTATAATAAAGAGGGTGTGATGTGTAAGGTGCAGGGACCAGTGAGGAAGTCGGCCATTGAAAAGCCAGTGACAGCTATCAATTAACTAAATTCACTGGTGTCACAGAATGGGAGGAGAGGTGCCCCCCTTCAGAGCAGGAGCCCGGCGGCAGATGACTCCGTTGCCTCCCAGAGTTCTGCCTCTGCTGATACAGGAGCAAACACAGAACAATGAGAGACAAGCCTTGGATTGGTGCATGCAGCACAGAGGGAATTAACAAAACTGGGGGTACCCTCATGTCATCCAGATACCTGTCCTGCAACCCTGGAGAGAACCTGGGGAGGAACGTAATAAAAGACAAAACAGACAGAAATATGAAGAGTAAATTGTAGGATAAAGGAGGGGGAAAACAGAAAGAAAATAAATAAATAAAAGAGAAGGGGAAACTAAAACAACAATAATGGTCTAAAACTGCAGTCAAAAGCACTTCAATCCCTTGTCCAAGAGATCTCCCAGCACCAGGAATAGTAATATGAAACACCTAGACAACCCCACAACGGGATCCGGTCTGAAGATCGACAGTGTCTAGGTCGACAATGTTTAGGTCGACCACTATAGGTCGACAGTCACTAGGTCGACATGGATGGAAGGTCGACAGGGTTTCTAGGTCGACATGTGCTAGGTCGACAGGTCTAAAGGTCGACATGAGTTTTTCACATTTTTTTTTCTTTTTTTGGATTTTTTCATACTTAACGATCCACGTGGACTACGATTGGAACGGTAAAGTGTGCCGAGCGAAGCGGTAGCGGAGCGAAGGCACCATGCCCGAAGCATGGCGAGCGAAGCGAGCCATGCGAGGGGACGCGGTGCACTAATTTGGGATCCCGGTCACTTTACGAAGAAAACGACACAAAAAAAAAAATCCCCATGTCGACCTTTAGACCTGTAGACCTAGCACATGTCGACCTATAAACCCTGTCGACCTTCCATCCATGTCGACCTAGTGACTGTCGACCTATAGTGGTCGACCTAAACATTGTCGACCTAGATACTGTCGATAAAACGAACCACACACCCCCACAACACACTCACAAAGCCCTGATAGGCTGGGACTAAAACACACACTCACAAAATACAAACCTTGTTACAAACATTAACCCCTTGCTACTCACTGTGTGCTGACTGTAGCCCTAGAGGTTTAAATTCCACCAGGCAAATGAAATGCTTGGTCTCCTTTCTTCCAATTATTAACCCAAAATCTATTTATTTTACCGTATTCACGATCGGATCACAGAGTCATAACACAACCACAGATATCTTACCAACATCCTCCCTGTTTCCTTCATACATAAAATTGAAATAGTCTACTTTGCCTCCTCTGCCTCAGTTTTATTAGACAATAAAAACCCAAACTTTCTCACCGTCCTTGGAAAATGTTCTTTTCTTAACACACAGAAATGTCACCTCTAGAAATAAACAGTTGTTTTATTAAACTGTGCAGACGCTGTATTACTGTAGGTTCCACTTGTCAGTCATCACCGGCTTTCGTAGAAGGTTGATTCCTCTATTATAAACTCAGCTACAACTGGAGCAAATTTGTGTTGCCCAACTATTTTCTTGTATTTTGTTTAATCTTTTCTAAGAAATTTTACAAGACATCTGAAGCATGCCAGTGACCATTTCTGCACCAAGAAAGCTAATCTTACTAGAAGTAACTTGAATTAATACTCCCCATAAACCAATTATAAAAAATTATAATAAAACTTCTGCATTCTGGGCCTAATTCAAGGTTGATTGCAAAACAAAATTTTCCTCTAATGGGCCAAACCATGTGCACTGCAGGTGGGGGAGATGTAACATGTGCAGAGAGAATTAGATTTAGGTGGGGTGTTTTCAAACTGAAATCTAAATTGCAGTGTAAAAATAAAGCAGCCGGTATTTACCCTGCACAGAAACAATATAACCCACCCAAATCTAACTCTCTGCATATGTTATATCTGCCCCACCTGCACTGCACATGAGGGGGTCATTCCGAGTTGTTCGCTAGCAGATTTCGGTCGCAGCGCAGCAATCAGGCAAAAAAATTGCACTTCTGCGCATGTGTATGCGCCGCAATGCGCACGCGCGTCGTACTATTACAACGAACGTTGTAGTTTCACACAAGGTCTAGCAAAGCTTTTCAGTCGCACTGCTGGCTGCAGAATGATTGACAGGAAGTAAGCGTTTCTGGGTGTCAACTGACCGTTTTCAGGGAGTGTTCGAAAAAACGCAGGCGTGCCAGATAAAAACGCAGGCGTGGCTGGGCGAACGCAGGTCGTGTTCGTGACGTCGAAACAGGAACTGAATAGTCTGAAGTGATCGCTAGCGCTGAGTAGGTCTGGAGCTACTCTGACACTGCACAAAATTATTTTGTAGCCGCTCTGCGATCCTTTCTTTTGCACTTCTGCTAAGCTAAGATACACTCACAGAGGGCGGCGGCTTAGCGTTTGCACGGCTGCTAAAAGCAGCTAGCGAGCGACCAACTCGGAATGACCCCCATGGTTTTGCCCATTAGAGGAAAATGTTGTTTTGCAATCAACCTTAAATTAGGCCCTCTGTTTGTGTTAATATAAATATGAGCTTCCGATGTAGTCATGTATGATGCCTTTACTGAGTTTTACTTACGTAGATTTTACTTAACAGACATAGGTTTACTACAGTTGGACTCTTTGCAGAATTGTGAGATGTAGGTTTTAGTCTATGTTGCATAAATAAAACTTTTGCTGTATAGAGAATATATAAAAACAGTTAATTTGATATTACTTTAGGTTTATAATTAGATAAGTGAAACTGAGGCTCATTAACAAATTACAAAATCTGGTGACCTGTAACATTTCATTATGTGCACAAAAGTGTCTAACTTTCCAAAAATCACATTTCAAGATTCACAGACCCAATCTTTGAAAACACTATTGTAATTGTCAATCTGAGCCTTTTGTGAATTGGTCAATTTTACGGAAACGCATCTGGTGGAAACAATACAAGATGCAATCTACTAACACTTTATTGGCCACGGGGCCTAATTCAGACCTGATCGCAGGAGCAAATTTGTTAGCAAATGGGCAAAACCATGGGGGTGATTCCAAGTTGATCGCTGCACCTATGTATAATGCCCACATGTATATATTGCTGCACCTGTGTATAATGCCCACATGTGTATACTGCTGTACCTGTGTATAATGCCCACATGTATATACTGCTGCACCTGTGTATAATGCCCACACGTGTATACTGCTACACCTGTGTATAAAGGCATGTATACAGTATATTGCTGCACCTGTGTATAATGCCCAAATGTATATACTGCTGCACCTGTGTATAAAGCCCACATGTGTATACTGCTGCACCTGTGTATAATGCACACATGTGTATACTGCTGCACCGGTGTATATTGCCCACATGTATATACTGCTGCACCTGTGTATAATGCCCACATGTATATACTGCTGCACCTGTGTATAATACCCACATGCATATACTGCTGCACCTGTGTATAATGTCCACATGTATATACTGCTGCACCTGTTTATAACACCCACATGTATATACTGCTGCACCTGTGTATAATGCCCACATGTATATACTGCTATCTTTTATTAAGAAAAATTGCAACATACATTACATAAATATGGTAAAACTCAGAAAAATAGTACATACAATATGCATTAAATTGTTGCCCAATAATCTAAAACAAAAAGCAACAAAGCTTGTATAACTATACGCAATGTTAATATTGCTTAACAACTAAGCACAAAACAACCTACTACTGTATATACGAACAACACATATCATAACCATAAGCAATAAAAAGATGAATGAAGTCTTTTAGTCACATGCAAACCGCTTTAATGAAAAAAACAGAAAAAGAAAATCTATGGGAAGGTGAAGGATACGAAGCCATAAGATGAACAAGAAAAGGACTTCTGCTACCCACTCAAGGGGGTTTCAGGTGGCGCCAGAGCCTGGACCACCCGACAGTATCCAACCTCTTCCTGTCCATATCCATCATCCTCTTAACCTCGTGCAGCATATTTCCCACCACCTCCTCACAGGGGAGGACCTTTGCTCTGAGAGAAACCTGACACCGTGCACCCCATGTGTGAAACCTAACTGCTAAACTAACTATAAAAATTGTGGTTAAATCAAACCTTCTATACCCTGATAAACCCACTCAGGGTAACTAAGCCCGAAAGGCACAGGATGCATAAGGCCCTTGATATCGCTCCGTAAACCTTTATATTGAAGGGACACTCAAGGAGGAAATGGTCCATTGTCTCCACCTCCCCTATACATTCCTCACATGGGCAGCCACGATCATTGGCACTTCGACACTTGGTTACCCCGCACATAAAGCCTCCCTTGGAAGAAAAGCCAGGCAATATCTCTGAACTTCAGTGGGATTCTTCGAGAATTAATCAAAGACAACCCATCTGAGCAGACACTGCCTGGGCAGTCCCTTAATGACAGCGGAGCATAAAAGTGAGTCCGCAAAACTCTACTCTCCCTTCTAGAGAAGTTTTTTACTTCACCCACCTCCAGCCACCAAAGCCTCGTCATCTTCAAGCACAGTATAACGTAGATCAGGAGTTAGTCATGCCAAACTCGAAAGGTTTTTACTTGGCCACCATCCATCCATAACCTGAGGAAGGGAAACACCCAGGCCCTAAAACTCTCTACCCATCGAAGGGGAGTTTTTAGGAACAAACTCCCTAGGTTCAGTTTTAAAAACGTTGTAGCAAAAAACACCATAGGGTTGATCATACTTAGCCCCCCCGTTGCCTCGATCTGTAGGTGATCCCTCTCTTGACCAGATTCATTCTATTCCCCCATAACATCAGGAAGAATAAAGAATTCATCTTGGTCCACAAAGATCGTGGCAAGAAGCACACATAGCTGACATACAGAAAAAGCGGAATCAGATAGGTTTTGCATAAGTCAACCCTCTCCCTGAGAGAAAGTTGCCACCTTCTCCAGGACTGCACCTTCCTGGTAGCATCTTCCAGCCTCTTCTCCCAATTCTGAGTGGCATAATCACCACTGCCAAATTTGATACCTAGAATTTTTATCTCTGGACTGGCGCGGGGGAGGCTATCCAGAAGGGTAAACTCATCACCTTCCTTCCCCATCCAGAAAGCTTCACACTTATCCTGATTGATTCTGGAGCAGGAAGCCTCAGAGTACTCACAGATAAGATGTTCCATGCCACGTGCCTCTGCCACAGATGACAGTACCACAGTAACATCATCTGCGTAGGCCACCACCCTCAGTGGCAACCCAGGGCCCAGCTGCACCCCTGCCACAGCACCGCTCTCAATTCTCTGCACAAAAAGCTCAATTGCAAATACATATAGAAGGGGGCTCAGGGGACACCCCTGACGGATACCCGAGTCGACCGCAAAAGCAGGGCCTACCCAGCCATTGACAAGTGGGAAGCTCTCGGCCTGATTGTAAATGACACGTAGCCAATCTACCACCCTCACTGGAAGACCATACCTCTCCAGCACAGCCCACAGGTACTGATGATTAACTCGGTCAAAAGCCTTGGACTGATCCAATGCCAGCAAATACTTACCCCACTTTTCAGCATGACATTGCTCCACAGCCTCCCGGATGCCCAGGACAGCACTAAAGGTGCTTCGGCCTTTTACAGTGCAATGCTGATATGGAAAAAGTAACAGCCCGGAAACTTCCATCAGCCGATTAAAAAGTACCTTTGCCAGAATCTTTCTGTCCATATTGAGAAGAGCGATGGGGCACCAGTTCTCAACACGCACCGGGTCCCTACCTTTAGACATAATATGAGAGCAGAGGATCTCATAGAGGGAGGGAGTGATCCCTTACCCAGGCTTTCATTAAATACCTCCATGAGATGAGGAGCCAAGATGTCTGAAAAAGCTTTAAAAAATTCAGATGTTAACCCATCTGGGCCTGGAGATTTTTTTTATAGACAAACTGTCTATGGCTTTCTTGATCTCCTCCACTGTCACATCACTCCCCAAAGAGTCAAAAGAAGGATCAAGTTGCTCAAGCCCAGGTGTCTCTCTCAGAAACCGATCCATCCTCTCTCTGATAAGTGGCTGCTCAGACAAAAGGCCGGAGTAATAGGACCTGATGACTCCCAAAATACCCTCCCTGTCCTCTTGAAGAGTACCCTGGTCATCAAACAGGCCCTGGACCTCCCTCAAATCACCTGATTTTCTGCAACTCTGGTAGGGATCAGGTGAGTGGTACTTCCCATAATCCCTCTCCAGAATCAAAGAAGCCAGGCGATCGTACCGCTATTCCTTCATCTGAGCCTTCACCCGAGAGATTTCCCCACTGTTTCCACGCTCAGAGATCAAGAAATCCAGTTTCTTTCTCAGGCTCTGGTATATACTAGTGATGAGCGGGTTCGGTTCCTCGGAATCCGAACCCCCCCGAATTTCACCCTTTTTACACGGGTCCGAGGCAGACTTGGATCCTCCCGCCTTGCTCGGTTAACCCGTGCGCCCGAAGGTCATCATCCCACTGTCGGATTCTCGCGAGATTCGGATTCTATATAAGGAGCCGCGCGTCGCCGCCATTTTTCATTCGTGCATTGGAAATGATAGTGAGAGGACGTGGCTGGCGGCTGCAGTGCAAATATTTTTATTCTGGGGACCAGCAGTATTATAGGAGGAGTACAGTGCAGAGTTTTGCTGATCAGTGACCAGTGACCACCAGTATACGTTGTCTGCCTGAAAAACTCTCCATATCTGTGCTCAGTGTGCTGCATATATCTGTGCTCACACTGCTTTATTGTGGGGACTGGGGACCAGCAGTATTATATAGGAAGAGTACAGTGCAGAGTTTTGCTGACCAGTGACCACCAGTATTAAACGTTCTCTGCCTGAAAAACGCTCCATATCTGTGCTCAGTGTGCTGCATATATCTGTGCTCACACTGCTTTATTGTGGGGACCGGGGACCAGCAGTATTATATAGGAGGAATACAGTGCAGAGTTTTGCTGATCAGTGACCAGTGACCACCAGTATACGTTGTCTGCCTGAAAAACGCTCCATATCTGTGCTCAGTGTGCTGCATATATCTGTGCTCGCACTGCTTTATTGTGGGGACTGGGGACCAGCAGTATTATATAGGAGTATGTACAGTGCAGAGTTTTGCTGACCAGTGACCACCAGTATAATACGTTCTCTGCCTGAAAAACGCTCCATATCTGTGCTCAGTGTGCTGCATATATCTGTGCTCACACTGCTTTATTGTGGGGACCGGGGACCAGCAGTATTATATAGGAGGAGTACAGTGCAGAGTTTTGCTGACCAGTGACCACCAGTATTATACGTTCTCTGCCTGCAAAACGCTCCATATCTGTGCTCAGTGTGCTGCATATATCTGTGATCACACTGCTTTATTGTGGGGACCAGCAGTATTATATAGGAGGAGTACAGTGCAGAGTTTTGCTGACCAGTGACCACCAGTATTATGGAGCGTTTTTCAGGCAGAGATCGTATAATACTGGTGGTCACTGGTCAGCAAAACTCTGCACTGTACTCCTCCTATATAATACTGCTGGTCCCCAGTCCCCACAATAAATCAGTGTGAGCACAGATATATGCAGCACACTGAGCACAGATATGGAGCGTTTTTCAGGCAGAGATCGTATATCTGTGCTCAGTGTGCTGCATATATCTGTGCTCACACTGCTTTATTGTGGGGACTGGGGACCAGCAGTATTATATAGGAGGAGTACAGTGCAGAGTTTTGCTGACCAGTGACCACCAGTATTATACGTTCTCTGCCTGAAAAACGCTCCATATCTGTGCTGCATTGTAGTATATAGAAGGAGTACAGTGCATAATTTAGCTGACCACCAGTATATAATATATAGGAGTATGGTACAGAAGGCCACTGCTCTACCTACCTCTGTGTCATCAAGTATACTATCCATCCATACCTGTGGTGCATTTCAGTTTTGCACAGTTTCCTGACCACCAGTATATAATATATAGCAGTACGGTACAGTAGGCCACTGCTCTACCTACCTCTGTGTCGTCAAGTATACTATCCATCCATACCTGTGGTGCATTTCAGTTTTGCACAGTTTGCTGACCACCAGTATATGATATATAGCAGTACGGTACAGTAGGCCACTGCTCTACCTACCTCTGTGTCGTCAAGTATACTATCCATCCATACCTGTGGTGCATTTCAGTTTTGCACAGTTTGCTGACCACCAGTATATAATATATAGCAATACGGTACAATAGGCCACTGCTCTACCTACCTCTGTGTCGTCAAGTATACTATCCATCCATACCTGTGGTGCATTTCATTTGTGCGCAGTATATATAGTAGAAGGCCATTGCTATTGATACTGCCATATAATTCTACACATTAAAAAATGGAGAACAAAAATGTGGAAGGTAAAATAGGGAAAGATCAAGATCCACTTCCACCTCGTGCTGAAGCTGCTGCCACTAGTCATGGCCGAGACGATTAAATGCCATCAACGTCGTCTGCCAAGGCCGATGCCCAATGTCATAGTAGAGAGCATGTAAAATCCAAAACACAAAAGTTCAGTAAAATGCCCCAAAAATCAAAATTAAAAGCGTCTGAGGAGAAGCGTAAACTTGCCAATATGCCATTTACGACACGGAGTGCCAAGGAACGGCTGAGGCCCTGGCCTATGTTCATGGCTAGTGGTTCAGCTTCACATGAGGATGGAAGCACTCATCATCTCGCTAGAAAAATGAAAAGACTTAAGCTGGCAAAAGCACAGCAAAGAACTGTGCGTTCTTCTAAATCACAAATCCCCAAGGAGAGTCCAATTGTGTCGGGTGCGATGCCTGACATTCCCAACACTGGACGGGAAGAGGTGGTGCCTTCCACCATTTGCACGCCCCCTGCAAGTGCTGGAAGGAGCACCCGCAGTGCAGTTCCTGATAGTCAAATTGAAGATGTCACTGTTGAAGTACACCAGGATGAAGATATGGGTGTTGCTGGCGCTGAGGAGGAAATTGACAAGGAGGATTCTGATGGTGAGGTGGTTTGTTTAAGTCAGGCACCCGGGGAGACACCTGTTGTCCGTGGGACGAATATGGCCATTCACATGCATGGTCAAATTACAAAAAAAATCACCTCTTCGGTGTGGAATTATTTTAACACAAATGTGGACAACAGGTGTCAAGCCGTGTGTTGCCTTTGTCAAGCTATAATAAGTAGGGGTAAGGACGTTAACCACCACGGAACATCCTCCCTTATACGTCACCTGCAGCGCATTCATCATAAGTCAGTGACAAGTTCAAAAACTTTGGATGACAGCGGAAGCAGTCCACTGACCACTAAATCCCTTCCTCTTGTAACCAAGCTCCTGCAAACCACACCACCAACCCCCTCAGTGTCAATTTCCTCCTTACACAGGAAAGCCAATAGTCCTGCAGGCCATGTCACTGTCAAGTCTGACGAGTCCTCTCCTACCTGGGATTCCTCCGATGCATCCTTGAGTGTAACGCCTCCTGCTGCTGGCGCTGCTGTTGTTGCTGCTTGGAGTCGATCGTCATCCCAGAGGGGAAGTCGGAAGACCACTTGTACTACTTCCAGTAAGCAATTGACTGTCCAACAGTCCTTTGCGAGGAAGATGAAATATCACAGCAGTCATCCTGCTGCAAAGCGGATAACTCAGGCCTTGGCAGCATGGGCAGTGAGAAACGTGTTTCCGTTATCCACCGTTAATTCACAGGCAACTACAGACTTGATTGAGGTACTGTGTCCCCGGTACCAAATACCATCTAGGTTCCATTTCTCTAGGCAGGCAATACCGAAAATGTACACACACCTCAGAAAAAGAGTCACCAGTGTCCTAAAAAATGCAGTTGTACCCAATGTCCACTTAACCACGGACATGTGGACAAGTGGAGCAGGGCAGACTCAGGACTATATGACTGTGACAGCCCACTGGGTAGATGTATGGACTCCCGCAGCAAGAACAGCAGCGGCGGCACCAGTAGCAGCATCTCGCAAACGCCAACTCGTTCCTAGGCAGGCTACGCTTTGTATCACCGCTTTCCAGAAGAGGCACACAGCTGACAACCTCTTACGGAAACTGAGGAACATCATCGCAGAATGGCTTACCCCAAATGGACTCTCCTGGGGATTTGTGACATCGGACAACGCCAGCAATGTTGTGCGTGCATTACATCTGGGCAAATTCCAGCACGTCCCATGTTTTGCACATACATTGAATTTGGTGGTGCAGAATTATTTAAAAAACGACAGGGGCGTGCAAGAGATGCTGTCGGTGGGCCGAAGAATTGCGGGCCACTTTCGGCATTCAGCCACCGCGTGCCGAAGACTGGAGCACCAGCAAACAGTCCTGAACCTGCCCTGCCATCATCTGAAGCAAGAGGTGGTAACGAGGTGGAATTCAACCCTCTTCATGCTTCAGAGGATGGAGGAGCAGCAAAAGGCCATTCAAGCCTATACATCTGCCTACGATATAGGCAAAGGAGGGGGAATGCACCTGACTCAAGCGCAGTGGAGAATGATTTCAACGTTGTGCAAGGTTCTGCAACCCTTTGAACTTGCCACACGTGAAGTCAGTTCAGATACTGCCAGCCTGAGTCAGGTCATTCCCCTCATCAGGCTTTTGCAGAAGAAGCTGGAGACATTGAAGGAGCAGCTAAAACAGAGCGATTCCGCTAGGCATGTGGGACTTGTGGATGGAGCCCTTAATTCGCTTAACCAGGATTCATGGGTGGTCAATCTGTTGAAATCAGAGCACTACATTTTGGCCACCGTGCTCGATCCTAGATTTTAAACCTACGTTGGATCTCTCTTTCCGGCAGACACAAGTCTGCAGAGGTTCAAAGACTTGCTGGTGAGAAAATTGTCAAGTCAAGCGGATCGTGACCCGTCAACAGCTCCTCCTTCACATTCTCCCGCAACTGGGGGAGCGAGGAAAAGGCTAAGAATTCCGAGCCCACCAGCTGGCGGTGATGCAGGGCAGTCTGGAGCAAGTGCTGACATCTGGTCCGGACTGAAGGACCTGCCAACGATTACTGACATGTCGTCTACTGTCACTGCATATGATTCTCTCACCATTGAAAGAATGGTGGAGGATTATATGAGTGCCCGCATCCAAGTAGGCACGTCAGACAGTCCGTACGTATACTGGCAGGAAAAAGAGGCAATTTGGAGGCCCTTGCAGAAACTGGCTTTATTTTACCTAAGTTGCCCACCCTCCAGTGTGTACTCCGAAAGAGTGTTTAGTGCAGTCGCTCACCTTGTCAGCAATCGGCGTACGAGGTTACTTCCAGAAAATGTGGAGAAGATGATGTTCATCAAAATGAATTATAATCAATTCCTCCGTGGAGACATTCACCAGCAATTGCCTCCAGAAAGTACACAGGGACCTGAGATGGTGGATTCCAGTGGGGACGAATTAATAATCTGTGAGGAGGGGGATGTACACAGTGAAAGGGGTGAGGAATCGGACGATGAGGAGGAGGTGGACATCTTGCCTCTGTAGAGCCAGTTTGTGCAAGGAGAGATTGATTGCTTCTTTTTTGGTGGGGGCCCAAACCAACCAGTCATTTCAGTCACAGTTGTGTGGCAGACCCTGTCGCTGAAATGATGGGTTTGTTAAAGTGTGCATGTCCTGTTTATACAACATAAGGGTGGGTGGGAGGGCCCAAGGACAATTCCATCTTGCACCTCTTTTTTTCTTTGCATCATGTGCTATTTGGGGACTATTTTTTTGAAGTGCCATCCTGTCTGACACTGCAGTGCCACTCCTAGATGGGCCCGGTGTTTGTGTCGGCCACTTGGGTCGCTTAGCTTAGTCATCCAGCGACCTCGGTGCAAATTTTAGGACTAAAAATAATATTGTGAGGTGATCAGAATAGACTGAAAATGAGTAGAAATTATGGTTATTGAGGTTAATAATACTATCGGATCAAAATGACCCCCAAATTCTATGATTTAAGCTGTTTTTGAGGGTTTTTTGTAAAAAAACACCCGAATCCGACAAAAAAATTTCAGGGAGGTTTTGCCAAAATGCGTCCGAATACAAAACACAGCCGCGGAACCGAATCCAAAACCAAAACACAAAACCCGAAAAATGTCCGGTGCACATCACTATAGATACATCTTTTTGTCAAGTTTTTCCTGGCTACCAGTCTTTGAAAAAGCCTTCGAGTCTTCTTTTTACACTCCTCCCACCACTCAGACCTACTCCAACCAGCCTCCAGAAGTGTTTCCTGTAGTTGAAGAAAGTCTATAAAGGACTGTCTAACTCCCTCCTCCTTCAGGAGCACGGAATTCAAACGCCAAAGGCCCCGCCCTTTCTGAGGGATTTCTGAGATGTTTAAAGCAACACACAGAAAAACGTGATCGGAGAACTCTACTGGCTTTGTCTCAGCAGGCAAAGTTTTTAAGGACTCCTTAACAAAATACCTATCTATCCTAGACCTACGACTACCACAATGATAGGTGAAACCTGTGAGGTCCGGGAAATGGCGAACGTGCACATCCCCCAGACCAGCCTCTCTAACCATGCTAACTAGAAAATTGAATTCATAGCCCAGGGTCGCCTTTGTGCCCTCTCTGTCTTTTGGCCTAATGACGGTGTTAAAATCACCTCCAAAGACAATCTGCCGGGCCGTAAAAAGAAACGGTTTTATCTCCCTGAAAATACATTTCCTGTCCCACTTTTATTAGCCTCAGGTCATGTCCTCTCAGGTTGACATCTAAAACCATGCACCTACCTACCTGTAAATCTATAATCCTGTGCACGTTTATCATATCAGTTAAAAGCACTGCCAACCCACTGGACGCCTCTGTTGCAAGAGACCAGAAGGAAGGCTCCCGCTTCCACTGACACTTGGCCCGATGGAGTGTGGCCAAGTCACCTACCCTGTCTCCTGCAAAAATAAAAAGTCAACATCAACCGTGTTGAAAAAAATCGAAGGCCAAGAAACGAGCACGTTCAGAAAACACGGAAGCCACATTAATGGTGGCACATCGTATAGGTTGGGGATCCATGTTTCTTGGATTATAGAGGTAGGACCCCATTCACTTTTTCTTTGCTTGTCTTTTAGAATCCTCGTCCGAGGACCCTACTCTTTTACATGTAATCCCGAAGGGAAGAACGTCCTCGTCGGACAAAGAGATTTCTTCCACCTCCCCCTCCTCCACCCCACACACCCCACCAACAACGGAGACCGCAGTCTCACAGAACAGACCCTTAGATCCCTCAACAACAACACCCTCCCTAATATCACACCCCTCCCCATTTGCCACCCTGTCCGGGGAAGGATCCGGATCAGGGGCTTTTGGGGCAATACCGCCCCCAGGATCATCCCCACCAGGGACTCTAAAGGAGAATAGGTAAGGCTCCCCGCCTCAAGGCCAGGAGTCTCCTCCACCACCATCACCTCTCCTGGAGATTGAGGGGCCTTCCCCTCTGAACTCTGCACTACCTCAACCTTATTTAATAGCGGTCCCAAGGCCTGACTTTACTCCGTCCCTATAGGATCCCACTCTAGATCCCCCTGAGAACTATCTAAGTGCTTGGTTTTGTTCTGAACTTTACCACATCCCCCCTTTTCCTGTTTAGCTTTGACCATAACTGCCACCCCATCAACAGGTAGATTAGAGGCCTGTTTTGGCTTTTTACTTTTAGAAGTATATGTAACAAACACTAGCTCTTTTCCCCCAGGACTGTTTCTAGCCAATTTGGCTCCCAGTGCGAGATTTAAAAATGCGCCCCCCCCCATGACATAAAAAAATGTGCCCCCCCCCACACACACACACACACACCTAGATAAAAAAAAACTTGTGCGCGCACCCGGAAAGGGGGTGTGGCCTCATCTAAATGGGTGTGGCCTCATTTAAATGGGCATGGCAATCCAGTTTTTGACCCTGCTCCAACAGATCATGACCACCACAGGAAAAAAAAATTCTACCATATTAAGCCCCACACAGTAATGCCCCCTGCAACATATTATGCCACACACCGCAATGCCCTTGATACATTAAATCCCCACACTACGGCAGGCAAGAGTCCCTATTTCACACATTACGGCAGGTGTCCCCATTTTACACATTGAGAGAGAGAGAGAGAATACTTACAGAGGCGATTACCGCTCTTCGGCCCGCCTCACCAGTCGCTCCTCGCGCCGGCCTTTCCCTCTTCCTAACTTGGATCCCCCTTTGTACTCCGCTCGGGGGGGGGGGGGGGGGGGGAGTTTCGCGAAGTGACGGGGCTGCGTCATGACGTAACGACGCAACTGCGTCATTCCGTGAAACTCCGCCCCCCCAGCGGGTTACTCGGGGAGAAATAGGAGGGGGAAGCAGGGAGCCACAGTTAGTGCCACGGCGGGAGCCCAGTGCGGTTGCACTGCTCGCCTACCCCAAGAAACGGCCCTGTTTTCCCCCAACCATGACTACCTTCCCCTCATCCTCATCATAAGCGGAGGACAAAACGTCAAACCTGTTAAAGCATACAACATCCACCCCCCTCTTTTTAAGCTGCTTCCTCCTGCCTTTACTAACTGCCTGAAAAGATGCTTCCCCCCTTTTGACCTGGACTTTCCCTACCCCGCCAGCTTCTAGTTTCCTGAACATATCTTGATGCTGTAAAGCAGCCACCATGAGATCCTCACGACTGGGCCCGATTTCTAGTGCCTCCTCAACCACCCCTGCATCATGATTATGCGATGCTTTAGGGCACCGACTATAGGGATGGCCATCCGCTCTGCAGAGTTTGCACCTCACCTTATTACACTCACGGGACCTAAGCCCCATCTGGCCACACTGAGCACATTTAACAACCGTACAATCATTACTAAGGTGGTGAAAGTCACCACACTTGTGACAAGTTCTGGGCTTCCCAGGGTAGAAACACTGAAGCCGGTCACGGCCAATATAAGCAGCAGATGCTATGTGCTTAGTCTCAGCCCCCACCTGGTGCAACCTCACAAAGGCCGAATAGGCACCAACCCAGACCCCCTTAGTGTAATCACATTTCTCAAGCGGGGACAACACTGTGCAGGACCTGGACAACCAATATACGATATCTGCGGAAGGTAGTGACTCATTGCGCACCAGAACAGTAATCTTTACCCTATCCTGCCTGCTGATGGTGTTGGTTTTAAAATGGCAGTACTGCTCCTTGGTCTTGTTCTTCTCCCATTAGAATCCAAAAGCTTGCAAGCCATTCAGGGAGAGAAACCTCAGATCAAAGTCGGGAGTTCTCACTGGATGGATGCGCGCAAAAAGGCCTGCGGCCCTAAAACCCAGCGAGAATACTATATCCAAGAACTCTGACTTTGAAGAAGCATCCCCCTCCCCTACCCATCTAAACTGAACCTCACTTACCAC
The DNA here is from genome assembly GCF_028390025.1 of Pseudophryne corroboree. Classification (NCBI taxonomy): domain Eukaryota; kingdom Metazoa; phylum Chordata; class Amphibia; order Anura; family Myobatrachidae; genus Pseudophryne; species Pseudophryne corroboree. The sequence continues at coordinate 464,008,596 of NC_086451.1, read as the reverse complement.
AAGCTGAAGACCAGTACTAGCCCAACCAGAACCATCCAAAGTTTTGGCATATGAACCAGATCCTGGTCTAACCACAGGAGAGATTACAGGGAGACCCTTGGGTGCCTGAACATTTACCTTCTTACTGACCTCTATACCCGCTTTACCAGCCATCCCAGTTTGGTTTGCCTGGATCAAGCTTACGGCCGCTAAAGCCCTCACAGGCATATCCATATCTCTGTAAACTGTTTCTACTAGTGTAGTCTCCTCAGGGGTTAAGCTGCTCTTATCAACTGCTGGCAGTCCTTGGGCCAATCTTTGCCCAGTTTTTAATACGACTTCATACTCCGGAATTCCCATTGATGCAGTTAATGATGTCACTCGCGATGTCACACATGATGCATCTTTGGCCCTGCCCCCCCACCACAGCGACTAAGCCGGAGCCAGTCGCCGCAGGCTTACAGGGAGAGGCAGACTCAGAATCTACCATGGCCCGCGCTGTTCCCATACCCGCAGCTTCAGAGACAAGTGTATCGGAAGCGAGTCCACAGGAAGCAGTAGCAGCTACCAGAGCCCCAGCACCCTCCGCCACCCTGGCAGCCACCAAGCCCCCTGCACTGCCACCACCCAACACTCTCTCTGGAAGAGACGCCTCCCCCTCATGGAAAGCACAGGATGACATCATCGCAGGGTTCCCCTCGGTATCCAAGGCACCAGACGCAATCCCAGAGGTTTCACCTCCATCATGGCCCATGATGTCCACCATTTCTTCCGCAGTCCGGCCACCCACCTCCATGTCTTCCACTAAAACTGTGAGCCCAGATGCCGCCACAGAACCAGCCGGGACCGGGGCGCCATCACATCCGCCATCTTGTCCAGGTATGGACTCTAGAAGTGCTTTTTTCTTTTGCAATAGAGCCTGATCCTGCAACATTTTAATCCTCTTTTTAACTGTGGCCAAACTGTCATTCAGCTCCCAAAGTTCATCTTTCAGGGCAACTCTCTCCCATCTGCTGCCACACTTACACCTTCTTTTTTTATAAGTAATACGGGAGTATATACGGTTTTGCTCCATTCTTAATTTCTCTAGACTCATATTGATGTATTTATCACTAGAGGATGATGAATCCTCCAGGCTGCTGTCAGAAACCTCGGCATCTCCAGCACTAACCCCCGCCTCACCACAGGCAAGCTCATTCATCTTATCACCTCACCCAGAGAGCCAGCAACCTGCGGTTTGGGGATCTCCAGCTGTTTCATCACCGTGCCCACAACCACTGGAAATTCTGTACTGTCCAAATCCTCCAGCACCGTGGCTTCCACTGCAATCACCAGGCCAGAATTCCCAGGGCCTTCCCCAGGCCTCGCAGCCTGGGACTCTCCGTCATCCTCCTCCCCAGGAGGATCCATCCTCCCCTGGGAGGTTGCCAGGGGAAACACTGCAGGCTTTTAAGAAGAACCAGTGCCTAGGAGCTATACACTGTGCACCTGTGTATAATGCCCACATGTATATACTGCTGCACCTGTGTATAATGCCCACATGTATATACCATTGCACCTCTGTATAATGCCCACATGTATATACTGTTGTACCTGTATATAATGCCCACATGTGTATACTACTGCACCTGTGTATAATGCCCACATGTGTATACTGCTGCACCTGTGTGTGTATACTGCCCACATGTATATACTGCTGCACCTGTGTATAATGCCCACATGTATATACTGCTGCACCTGTGTATAATGCCCACATAAAACCTTTGGCTTATATATTGTGTAAATCTGGCTCTAGTACTAGACAGTGCCTCCTGAGCATATCTCCCAACATGTCCTTCTCCAAGAGGGACACAATGCTCTGCTCCTGGACTTTCCTCTTAATGTATGATTGCCGACACTTGTGCTGAACAGGTTAATGGATAAGAAAGGTGTTTCAGCACAGGTAATGGCAATCATGCAGTAAGAGGGAAGTCCAGGAGCAGAGCATTCTGTCCATCCTGGAGAGGGTCATGTTGGGAGGTATGCCTTAGCCATTTACCTCACTGTACGTCCCTGGTGAATAACCTATGACCAGGGTAACAAACCATGGACCCTTTCACACTTACACAAGACCCGGGTTTGCCCAGCAAATTCCAGGGTCTGACGCTCACTGTGACAGGGGTATAAGTCTGTGCATACCAGTTTTTGCTTTGGTATTACCCTGCAGGTGAGAGCTTGCTTTTAGCTAAGTTGAGCAGCTATGCAGGTGTGATTAACCGGTAGTACTGATTGGATCTGTGTGGTGTTTGAGCTCTGTCCTGGGTCCGGACACTCAGCACCTGCCAGTGATAACGTTTGCTCCCAGCATATCATCATGGTTCCTGTGCCATATGTTCTTGGCTTTGTTTCCTGCTACAGCTCCTGCAATTACTGATTCAATTCCTGGATTCAGACTACTACAACCCTGGTTCTGGCCCCTGACAGGGCTTAGCTGGGTTTCTGGTTGGACTCTCGGCTGGCCATACACGTTCCTGAACCCACATTCCTGGCTCAGCTGGATGCATCCAGTATTACTGTGGGGTAGATGTACTAAGACTTGCAGAGTGATAAAATGGCTCCATACAATCCACTTAGGGGAAGATTTAACAAGGGGTGATATTCTTGTTATCACACATTGCAAATGATAAATACATACTTGCCTACCTGACCCTCTCCATGAGGGAGAAAATACTCTGTTCCTGGACTTTCCTGGTAATGTATGATTGCCATCACCTGTGGTGAAACACCTTTCTTATCAATTACCTAGCTCACCATAGGTGATGGCAATCATACATTACCAGGAAAGTCCAGGAACAGAGTATTTTCTCCCTCATGGAGAGGGTCAGGTAGGCAAGTATGGATAAATAGTGTTCCAGCCAATCAGCCCTTAACTGTCATGTGTATGAAATATGACAGGTATGAGCTGATTGGCTGGACATTTTCGCAGCGCTTTGCACATGCGCAGCAGAGAAATTAGTAGGGAAATGGGCAGAGACCTATGCATGTGTACTAGTCTCCTAGTGACTCTAGTGCCCAGCGTCTATTGCTCTGCCAATTAGAAAGGAGGATGGAGACTGCACATTGTCCTTCTCCTCTCTTGATGCGCCCCTGCACAGGGCACACTAATATCCCACACTGATCACTCTACTGAGGTCACACTAATATCACACACTGATCACTCTACTGAGGTCACACACTGATCACTCTACTGAGGTCACACACTGATCACTCTACTGAGGTCACACTAATATCACACTGATCATTCTACTGAGGTCACACTAATATCACACACTGATCACTCTACTGAGGTCACACTAATATCACACACTGATCACTCTACTGAGGTCACACTAATATCACACACTGATCACTCTACTGAGGTCACACTAATATCACACACTGATCACTCTACTGAGGTCACACTAATATCACACACTGATCACTCCACTGAGGTCACACTAATATCACACACTGATCACTCTACTGAGGTCACACTAATATCACACACTGATCACTCTACTGAGGTCACACTAATATCACACACTGATCACACTACTGAGGTCACACTAGTATCTCACACTGATCACTCTACTGAGGTCACACTAATATCACACACTGATTACTGAGGTCACACTAATATCACACACTGATCACTCTACTGAGGTCACACTAATATACACTGATCACTCTACTGAGGTCACACTAATATCACACACTGATCACTCAACTGAGGTCACACTAATATCACACACTGATCACTCTACTGAGGTCACACCAATATCACACACTGATCACTCTACTGAGGTCACACTAATATCATACACTGATCACACTACTGAGGTCACACTAATATCTCACACTGATCACTCTACTGAGGTCACACTAATATCACACACTGATCACTCTACTGAGATCACACTAATATCGCACACTGATCACTCATCGCACACTGATCACTCTACTGAGGTCCCACTAATATCGCACACTGATCACTCTACTGAGGTCCCACTAATATCGCACACTGATCACTCTACTGAGGTCACACTAATATCATACACTGATCACTCTACTGAGGTCACACTAATATACACTGATCACTCTACTGAGGTCGCACTAATATCGCACACTGATCACTCTACTGAGGTCGCACTAATATCACACACTGATCACTCTACTGAGGTCACACTAATATCACACACTGATCACTCTACTGAGGTCACACTAATATCATACACTGATCACTCTACTGAGGTCACACTAATATCACACACTGATCACACTACTGAGGTCACACTAATATCTCACACTACTGAGGTCACACTAATATCTCACACTGATCACTCTACTGAGGCCACACTAATATCACACACTGATCACTCTACTGAGGTCACACCAATATCACACACTGATCACTCTACTGAGGTCACACTAATATCACACACTGATCACTCTACTGAGGTCACACTAATTTCACACACTGATCACTCTACTGAGGTCACACTATTATCGCACACTGATCACTCTACTGAGTTCACACTAATATCGCACACTGATCACTCTACTGAGGTCACACTAATATTGCACACTGATCACTCTACTGAGGTCACACTAATATCATACACTTATTTTATATATATATATATATATATATCCTATATATTAGCCCAGATCTGTGACTTTGTGACTCATTTGCTAACGCTGGGCGGAGTCACATCGCTGGGTGGAGTCAAGTCACAGATGTGCCCTAATATATAGGAGAGATATAGGAGAATAGGAGAATTACATAGACGAACAGGCTATATAGATAGAATTACTGATGATAAAAGTACCGCAGGGTGTAATTACTGAGACCAGTACAGACCGCTGGATTGTGCAGAGACATCAACAGCTGCACCAGGTTAAGGCTCCATCCAGGTCCCGCCCCCCGACGCCAGCCATTGGACAGATAGTGGAAGCCCGCACTGTGATTGGCCGCTGCGGCTAGCTGCTAGCAGCGTAATGCTTGAGTCCTGCTGGGCCCGCTTTCACGCATGGAGCTGCTGCCGGACACTGGGATGCCACGCGGCGGCCAGACCGGTAAGGTGCCCGTGCACGCCGTCCCCTCATACTGCGCCCCTCACCGTACCCGGATTCATCCCCTGTCCCCGCTATATGGAGGGAGCTGGGGATGCTCTGGAGCATGAACACCAAACCGCTCCTCTGCCCCTGTGTGTTCCAGAGCGGTAATAGGCACAACCTCTGCCTACTGTACATGGACTAAAGCAACAACTACATGGCCGCCCGCTATGTGCGGACACCGGAGCTGGGCCAACAACAGGAGTAGCAGGCGGATGAAGCCTGAGGACAAGGGGGACACCCAGCGCATCATCCAGAGGCTGGAGTGGCTGCAGAACCACATCACCCATCACATACAGGGTAACCCACCTCCCCACTATCTTATACTGTATATGTACTACTGTATGCTGCCTCTGTATAACACATATACTATACCTACCTTCATCCCACCCACAGCACACCCACACCCGCCCCTACACCACCCACATAACCCCAGCCCCTCACTGGCCCGCCCCACCACCGGACCCCCAACACCACCCGCCGCACACCCACCCCTTCCCCACCTGCAACACATCTGGAACCCCTCCACCATCCACCGCACCCCCACCCCTGCCCCTCCCCACCCACATAACCCCAGCCCCTCACCGGCCCGCCGTACCACCGGACCCACAACACCACCCGCAGCACACCCACCCCTTCCCCACCTGCAACACCTCTGGAACCCCTCCACCATCCACCGCACCCCCACCCCTGCCCCTCCCCACCCACATAACCTCAGCACCTCACCGCACCACCGGACCCCTAACACTACCCGCGGCACACCGCCCCTTCCCGACCCGCAACACCTCTGGAACCCCTCTCCAATCCACGCACCCCCACCCCTGCCCCTCCCCCACCCACATAACCTCAGCCCCTCACCGGCCTGCCGCACCACCCACTGTACACCTACCCCTTCCCCACCCCCAGCGCCTCCGGAAGCCCTGCCACATACGCAACAGTCCTGCACCTGGTGATCCCCCAGCACCTCCAACATTACCCCAAACGCAGCTCTTCCCACCCCCTCCTCCATCCACCACCCCTCCCCCACCCACACCACCTCTTGACCCCCTCTCCCATCTGCACACCCCCACACATATGCCCCCCCCATCCACCTGCAGCATGCACAGACACCCTCCCCCATACGCGGTCACCCCTGCGCTGTTCACCTCCACAACGCACGGGTACAAAGCGGATCTCTGCCATGGGTTTGAGCCAAGAATACATTTGCACGGTACTCGGGTTATAGGGGCGCAGCCCCTTCCGACGGTGTGAAGAGCGCCCGTAGGGCGCGATGAATCTCCTAGTATATATATATATATATATATATATATATAAAATAGCAGAGACCTAGGCGCTTCAGTACAGGTGTATAGTGTTAAATTGTTGTGAGTGACACTCCTTAGCTCTTTTAAGAGTAGCTGCTCATAATACAGAATTAGTGTAAGGTATACACATAAACACAAAAATAAGTAGTGGAGAAAATAAGCGCTTGGGAGTGCAACAGCAAGTTTAAAAGGGAAATAGTCAGGTGGGTATGATTAAAACCAAGAACACTTATCTGGTTTTACAAGAATTTCCAACGATTGTTGATCATTTGGGATTCACATGTAAAGAAAAACATAACAAAACATAGTGTGTACCGTTCTCACAAAAAATGTAATTTAGCAATAGAGGGCAATGAATTAGGGAACGTGCTTATTCCCAATTGTACATATTTGATAGCCCAGACATTTTATATGTAAACAAAATAACAATTTAATATAAAAGACATACAAATGGCTACACTAAGGCCCTCATTCCGAGTTGATCGGTCGCAAGGCGAATTTAGCAGAGTTACACACGCTAAGCCGCCGCCTACTGGGAGTGAATCTTAGCTTCTTAAAATTGCGACCGATGTATTCGCAATATTGCGATTACTAACTACTTAGCAGTTTCTGAGTAGCTCCAGACTTACTCTGCCTGTGCGATCATTTCAGTGCTTGTCGTTCCTGGTTGACGTCACAAACACACCCAGCGTTCGCCCAGGCACTCCCACCGTTTCCCCGGCCACTCCTGCGTTTTTTCCGGAAACGGTAGCGTTTTCAGCCACACGCCCCTGAAACGCCGTGTTTCCGCCCAGTAACACCCATTTCCTGTCAATCACATTACGATCGCCGGAGCGAAGAAAAAGCCGTGAGTAAAATTACTTTCTTCATAGTAAAGTTACTTGGCGCAGTCGCAGTGCGAACATTGCGCATGCATACTAAGCGGATTTTCACTGCGATGCGATGAAAAATACCGAGCGAACAACTCGGAATGAGGGCCTAAACACGTACAAGATTAAAGAGTATTTCGAGGCTTATCTGTCCATCTAAAAGGGACTCAACAGCAGGCTGTCCCGATACATATAAAATAGCCAGAATACATGCGAATATCCCCTTGAAGAAGTCCAGGCTTTTGAACGGACGAAACGCGTTGGGACTGTTTTGCTGCTGAAATCCTCTAATGGACAGATAAGCGATTGAACTTTTTAAATCCTGTACGCATGTATTCTGGCTATTTTATATGTATCGGGACAGCCTGCTGTTGAGTCCCTTTTAGATGGACAGATAAGCCTCGAAATACTCTTTAATCTTGTACGTGTTTAGTGTAGAGATGAGCGGGTTCGGTTTCTCTGAAACCGAACCCGCACGAACTTCATGTTTTTTTTACGGGTCCGAGCAGACTCGGATCCTCCCGCCTTGCTCGGTTAACCCGAGCGCGCCCGAACGTCATCATGACGCTGTCGGATTCTCGCGAGACTCGGATTCTATATAAGGAGCCGCGCGTCGCCGCCATTTTCACACGTGCATTGAGATTGATAGGGAGAGGACGTGGCTGGCGTCCTCTCCATTAGAAATTAGATTAGAAGAGAGAGAGAGATTGTGCAGAGTCAGACAGAGTTTACCACAGTGACCAGTGCAGTTGTTGTTAGTTAACTTTTATTTATTTTAATATAATATATCCGTTCTCTGCTATATCCGTTCTCTGCCTGAAAAAAAACGATACACAGCAGCAGCCAGTCACACAGTGTGACTCAGTCTGTGTGCACTCAGCTCAGCCCAGTGTGCTGCACATCAATGTATAAAAGGCAAAGCTTATAATAATTGTGGGGGAGACTGGGGAGCACTGCAGGTTGTTATAGCAGGAGCCCCCAGGAGTACATAATATTATATTAATTTAAAATTAAACAGTGCACACTTTTGCTGCAGGAGTGCCACTGCCAGTGTGACTAGTGGTGACCAGTGCCTGACCACCAGTATAGTAGTATATTGTTGTATGTATTGTATACTATCTCTTTATCAACCAGTCTATATTAGCAGCAGACACAGTACAGTGCGGTAGTTCACGGCTGTGGCTACCTCTGTGTCGGCAGTCGGAACTCGGCAGGCAGTCCGTCCATCCATAATTGTATTACAATATATACCACCTAACCGTGGTATTTTTTTTTCTTTCTTTATACCGTCGTCATAGTGTCATACTAGTTGTTACGAGTATACTACTATCTCTTTATCAACCAGTGTACAGTGCGGTAGTTCACGGCTGTGGCTACCTCTGTGTCGGCAGTCGGCAGGCAGTCCGTCCATCCATAATTGTATTATTATTATAATATATACCACCTAACCGTGGTTTTTTTTTCATTCTTTATACCGTCATAGTGTCATACTAGTTGTTACGAGTATACTACTATCTCTTTATCAACCAGTGTACAGTGCGGTAGTTCACGGCTGTGGCTACCTCTGTGTCGGCAGTCGGCAGGCAGTCCGTCCATCCATAATTGTATTATTATTATAATATATACCACCTAACCGTGGTTTTTTTTTCATTCTTTATACCGTCGTCATAGTGTCATACTAGTTGTTACGAGTATACTACTATCTCTTTATCAACCAGTGTACAGTGCGGTAGTTCACGGCTGTGGCTACCTCTGTGTCGGCAGTCGGCAGGCAGTCCGTCCATCCATAATTGTATTATTATTATAATATATACCACCTAACCGTGGTTTTTTTTTCATTCTTTATACCGTCGTCATAGTGTCATACTAGTTGTTACGAGTATACTACTATCTCTTTATCAACCAGTGTACAGTGCGGTAGTTCACGGCTGTGGCTACCTCTGTGTCGGCACTCGGCAGGCAGTCCGTCCATCCATAATTGTATTATTATTATAATATATACCACCTAACTGTGGTATTTTTTTTTCTTTCTTTATACCGTCGTCATAGTGTCATACTAGTTGTTACGAGTATACTACTATCTCTTTATCAACCAGTGTACAGTGCGGTAGTTCACGGCTGTGGCTACCTCTGTGTCGGCAGTCGGCAGGCAGTCCGTCCATCCATAATTGTATTATTATTATAATATATACCACCTAACTGTGGTATTTTTTTTTCTTTCTTTATACCGTCGTCATAGTGTCATACTAGTTGTTACGAGTATACTACTATCTCTTTATCAACCAGTGTACAGTGCGGTAGTTCACGGCTGTGGCTACCTCTGTGTCGGCAGTCGGCAGGCAGTCCGTCCATCCATAATTGTATTATTATTATAATATATACCACCTAACTGTGGTATTTTTTTTTCTTTCTTTATACCGTCGTCATAGTGTCATACTAGTTGTTACGAGTATACTACTATCTCTTTATCAACCAGTGTACAGTGCGGTAGTTCACGGCTGTGGCTACCTCTGTGTCGGCAGTCGGCAGGCAGTCCGTCCATCCATAATTGTATTATTATTATAATATATACCACCTAACTGTGGTATTTTTTTTTCTTTCTTTATACCGTCGTCATAGTGTCATACTAGTTGTTACGAGTATACTACTATCTCTTTATCAACCAGTGTACAGTGCGGTAGTTCACGGCTGTGGCTACCTCTGTGTCGGCAGTCGGCAGGCAGTCCGTCCATCCATAATTGTATTATTATTATAATATATACCACCTAACTGTGGTATTTTTTTTCTTTCTTTATACCGTCGTCATAGTGTCATACTAGTTGTTACGAGTATACTACTATCTCTTTATCAACCAGTGTACAGTGCGGTAGTTCACGGCTGTGGCTACCTCTGTGTCGGCAGTCGGCAGGCAGTCCGTCCATCCATAATTGTATTATTATTATAATATATACCACCTAACCGTGGTATTTTTTTTTCTTTCTTTATACCGTCGTCATAGTGTCATACTAGTTGTTACGAGTATACTACTATCTCTTTATCAACCAGTGTACAGTGCGGTAGTTCACGGCTGTGGCTACCTCTGTGTCGGCACTCGGCAGGCAGTCCGTCCATCCATAATTGTATTATTATTATAATATATACCACCTAACCGTGGTTTTTTTTTCATTCTTTATACCGTCGTCATAGTGTCATACTAGTTGTTACGAGTATACTACTATCTCTTTATCAACCAGTGTACAGTGCGGTAGTTCACGGCTGTGGCTACCTCTGTGTCGGCAGTCGGCAGGCAGTCCGTCCATCCATAATTGTATTATTATTATAATATATACCACCTAACTGTGGTATTTTTTTTTCTTTCTTTATACCGTCGTCATAGTGTCATACTAGTTGTTACGAGTATACTACTATCTCTTTATCAACCAGTGTACAGTGCGGTAGTTCACGGCTGTGGCTACCTCTGTGTCGGCAGTCGGCAGGCAGTCCGTCCATCCATAATTGTATTATTATTATAATATATACCACCTAACCGTGGTTTTTTTATACCACCTAACCGTGGCAGTCCGTCCATAATTGTATACTAGTATCCAATCCATCCATCTCCATTGTTTACCTGAGGTGCCTTTTAGTTCTGCCTATAAAATATGGAGAACAAAAAAGTTGAGGTTCCAAAATTAGGGAAAGATCAAGATCCACTTCCACCTCGTGCTGAAGCTGCTGCCACTAGTCATGGCCGAGACGATGAAATGCCAGCAACGTCGTCTGCCAAGGCCGATGCCCAATGTCATAGTACAGAGCATGTCAAATCCAAAACACCAAATATCAGAAAAAAAAGGACTCCAAAACCTAAAATAAAATTGTCGGAGGAGAAGCGTAAACTTGCCAATATGCCATTTACCACACGGAGTGGCAAGGAACGGCTGAGGCCCTGGCCTATGTTCATGGCTAGTGGTTCAGCTTCACATGAGGATGGAAGCACTCAGCCTCTCGCTAGAAAACTGAAAAGACTCAAGCTGGCAAAAGCACCGCAAAGAACTGTGCGTTCTTTGAAATCCCAAATCCACAAGGAGAGTCCAATTGTGTCGTTTGCGATGCCTGACCTTCCCAACACTGGACGTGAAGAGCATGCGCCTTCCACTATTTGCATGCCCCCTGCAAGTGCTGGAAGGAGCACCCGCAGTCCAGTTCCTGATAGTCAGATTGAAGATGTCAGTGTTGAAGTACACCAGGATGAGGAGGATATGGGTGTTGCTGGCGCTGGGGAGGAAATTGACCAGGAGGATTCTGATGGTGAGGTGGTTTGTTTAAGTCAGGCACCCGGGGAGACACCTGTTGTCCGTGGGAGGAATATGGCCGTTGACATGCCAGGTGAAAATACCAAAAAAATCAGCTCTTCGGTGTGGAGGTATTTCACCAGAAATGCGGACAACAGGTGTCAAGCCGTGTGTTCCCTTTGTCAAGCTGTAATAAGTAGGGGTAAGGACGTTAACCACCTCGGAACATCCTCCCTTATACGTCACCTGCAGCGCATTCATAATAAGTCAGTGACAAGTTCAAAAACTTTGGGTGACAGCGGAAGCAGTCCACTGACCAGTAAATCCCTTCCTCTTGTAACCAAGCTCACGCAAACCACCCCACCAACTCCCTCAGTGTCAATTTCCTCCTTCCCCAGGAATGCCAATAGTCCTGCAGGCCATGTCACTGGCAAGTCTGACGAGTCCTCTCCTGCCTGTGATTCCTCCGATGCATCCTTGCGTGTAACGCCTACTGCTGCTGGCGCTGCTGTTGTTGCCGCTGGGAGTCGATGGTCATCCCAGAGGGGAAGTCGTAAGCCCACTTGTACTATTTCCAGTAAGCAATTGACTGTTCAACAGTCCTTTGCGAGGAAGATGAAATATCACAGCAGTCATCCTACTGCAAAGCGGATAACTGAGTCCTTGACAACTATGTTGGTGTTAGACGTGCGTCCGGTATCCGCCGTTAGTTCACAGGGAACTAGACAATTTATTGAGGCAGTGTGCCCCCGTTACCAAATACCATCTAGGTTCCACTTCTCTAGGCAGGCGATACCGAGAATGTACACGGACGTCAGAAAAAGACTCACCAGTGTCCTAAAAAATGCAGTTGTACCCAATGTCCACTTAACCACGGACATGTGGACAAGTGGAGCAGGGCAGGGTCAGGACTATATGACTGTGACAGCCCACTGGGTAGATGTATGGACTCCCGCCGCAAGAACAGCAGCGGCGGCACCAGTAGCAGCATCTCGCAAACGCCAACTCTTTCCTAGGCAGGCTACGCTTTGTATCACCGCTTTCCAGAATACGCACACAGCTGAAAACCTCTTACGGCAACTGAGGAAGATCATCGCGGAATGGCTTACCCCAATTGGACTCTCCTGTGGATTTGTGGCATCGGACAACGCCAGCAATATTGTGTGTGCATTAAATATGGGCAAATTCCAGCACGTCCCATGTTTTGCACATATCTTGAATTTGGTGGTGCAGAATTTTTTAAAAAACGACAGGGGCGTGCAAGAGATGCTGTCGGTGGCCAGAAAAATTGCGGGACACTTTCGGCGTACAGGCACCACGTACAGAAGACTGGAGCACCACCAAAAACTACTGAACCTGCCCTGCCATCATCTGAAGCAAGAAGTGGTAACGAGGTGGAATTCAACCCTCTATATGCTTCAGAGGTTGGAGGAGCAGCAAAAGGCCATTCAAGCCTATACAATTGAGCACGATATAGGAGATGGAATGCACCTGTCTCAAGTGCAGTGGAGAATGATTTCAACGTTGTGCAAGGTTCTGATGCCCTTTGAACTTGCCACACGTGAAGTCAGTTCAGACACTGCCAGCCTGAGTCAGGTCATTCCCCTCATCAGGCTTTTGCAGAAGAAGCTGGAGGCATTGAAGAAGGAGCTAACACGGAGCGATTCCGCTAGGCATGTGGGACTTGTGGATGCAGCCCTTAATTCGCTTAACAAGGATTCACGGGTGGTCAATCTGTTGAAATCAGAGCACTACATTTTGGCCACCGTGCTCGATCCTAGATTTAAAGCCTACCTTGGATCTCTCTTTCCGGCAGACACAGGTCTGCTGGGGTTGAAAGACCTGCTGGTGACAAAATTGTCAAGTCAAGCGGAACGCGACCTGTCAACATCTCCTCCTTCACATTCTCCCGCAACTGGGGGTGCGAGGAAAAGGCTCAGAATTCCGAGCCCACCCGCTGGCGGTGATGCAGGGCAGTCTGGAGCGACTGCTGATGCTGACATCTGGTCCGGACTGAAGGACCTGACAACGATTACGGACATGTCGTCTACTGTCACTGCATATGATTCTCTCAACATTGATAGAATGGTGGAGGATTATATGAGTGACCGCATCCAAGTAGGCACGTCACACAGTCCGTACTTATACTGGCAGGAAAAAGAGGCAATTTGGAGGCCCTTGCACAAACTGGCTTTATTCTACCTAAGTTGCCCTCCCACAAGTGTGTACTCCGAAAGTGTGTTTAGTGCCGCCGCTCACCTTGTCAGCAATCGGCGTACGAGGTTACATCCAGAAAATGTGGAGAAGATGATGTTCATTAAAATGAATTATAATCAATTCCTCCGCGGAGACATTGACCAGCAGCAATTGCCTCCACAAAGTACACAGGGAGCTGAGATGGTGGATTCCAGTGGGGACGAATTGATAATCTGTGAGGAGGGGGATGTACACGGTGATATATCGGAGGGTGAAGATGAGGTGGACATCTTGCCTCTGTAGAGCCAGTTTGTGCAAGGAGAGATTAATTGCTTCTTTTTTGGGGGGGGTCCAAACCAACCCGTCATATCAGTCACAGTCGTGTGGCAGACCCTGTCACTGAAATGATGGGTTGGTTAAAGTGTGCATGTCCTGTTTTGTTTATACAACATAAGGGTGGGTGGGAGGGCCCAAGGATAATTCCATCTTGCACCTCTTTTTTCTTTTCTTTTTCTTTGCATCATGTGCTGATTGGGGAGGGTTTTTTGGAAGGGACATCCTGCGTGACACTGCAGTGCCACTCCTAGATGGGCCCGGTGTTTGTGTCGGCCACTAGGGTCGCTTATCTTTCTCACACAGTCAGCTACCTCATTGCGCCTCTTTTTTTCTTTGCGTCATGTGCTGTTTGGGGAGGGTTTTTTGGAAGGGACATCCTGCGTGACACTGCAGTGCCACTCCTAGATGGGCCCGGTGTTTGTGTCGGCCACTAGGGTCGCTTATCTTACTCACACAGCGACCTCTGTGCAAATTTTAGGACTAAAAATAATATTGTGAGATGTGATGTGTTCAGAATAGGCTGAAAATGAGTGTAAATTATGTTTTTTGAGGTTAATAATACTTTGGGATCAAAATTACCCCCAAATTCTATGATTTAAGCTGTTTTTTAGGGTTTTTTGAAAAAAACACCCGAATCCAAAACACACCCGAATCCGACAAAAAAAATTCGGTGAGGTTTTGCCAAAACGCGGTCGAACCCAAAACACGGCCGCGGAACCGAACACAAAACCAAAACACAAAACCCGAAAAATTTCAGGCGCTCATCTCTAGTTTAGTGTAGCCATTTGTATGTCTTTTATATTAAATTGTTATTTTGTTTACATATAAAATGTCTGGGCTATCAAATATGTACAATTGGGAATAAGCACGTTCCCTAATTCATTGCCCTCTATTGCTAAATTACATTTTTTGTGAGAACGGTACACACTATGTTTTGTTATGTTTTTCTTTACATGTGAATCCCAAATGATCAACAATCGTTGGAAATTCTTGTAAAACCAGATAAGTGTTCTTGGTTTTAATCATACCCACCTGACTATTTCCCTTTTAAACTTGCTGTTGCACTCCCAAGCGCTTATTTTCTCCACTACTTATATATATATATATATATATATATATATATATATTCAATGCAATACCCAGCCCAGAGGCCCCCTGTCTCACCTGCGTGTCCGGGACATTGTCGCTGCTGCTGGCTGGGAGAGTGGAAGGAAGGAAAGAGCACTGTCCTCCGTCGCCGCTGACGCCGCACCACAAGACCACCTCTGCTGTAGAAGCCATGGAGGGAGAGCTTCACCGCCAGTCACCAATGGGTCCTGCCGCCTCTTCTGCCCGCCGCGTATGGGTGATTGGACAGCGGATCCAGCAGTGCCTCGCTGACATGGGAGTGGTGTTACTGTCAACGAGGCACTTGTAGAAGTGCCGCTTTCACCATTTGTTTTAATGGGCTTGTACAGCCCAAGTGCTACCCCTCACCCTGCTTAATACCGTTCCCATTGCCAACGGGAGGCACTGCTCCCCAAACCAAAAAAATTAAAGATACTAAAATGATTAGCATAATATAAAGATGATACTTATAACACATAATATGTGTCATAAGTAGTGATGAGCAGATTCGGTTTTACTTGGTTCTCAAAACGGCATCTTATTGGCTATCCAAAACACGTGACATCCGTGAGCCAATAAGATGCCGTTTTGAGAACTGAGTAAAACCGAGTAAAACCGAGTAAAACCGAATCCGCTCATCACTAGTCATAAGTATCTTCTTTGTATTATTTTAATTATTAATGACAGGGGAGGCACTGCCTCCTACCTCCCTGCCTCCCCTGACTGCACGTCCCTGGTATACTGCATGTGCCAGGCTTCCTCCACAGCTCTGTCTGTGTCGCCCCATGCTGCAGAGTCAGAGCAATACATATTTTACATGGAATAATAGCCATATTGGCAAAATAAGTATACACTGGCCCTCATTCCGAGTTGATCGCATGCTGCAACTTTTTGCTGCTCGTGCGATCAATTTGACGCCGCCTATGGGGGAGTGTATTTTAGCATAGCAGGGCTGCGATCACTGGTGCAGCCCTGCTATGCTAAAAAAGTTTCCTGCAAAACAAGACCAGGGCAAGAGTTACTTACCCTGTGCGACGGATCCAGCGACGAAGGTCCCGGGATTGACATCAGACATCCGCCCTCCAAATGCCTGGACACGCCTGCGTTCGCCTCACCACGCCTTCGAAACGGTGAGTTTCCGCCCCGGAATGCCTCCTGCCTGTCAGTCTTCATGCGATCGTCGCTGCGATCACTTTCTGCGCTGGCAGCGTCGCTGCCCGGTGACCGCTGTCGCCGGGCAATGACGCGCATGCGCATAGCGGGTGCCGCGCAGCCACAGTCCGGACCCGTTTGCACCGCAACGAAGAACCGCTGCGTGTGAATGGTTCGAATGACCCCCATTGTTTGTAAAATGTAATTAATCTGTTTCTCAAAAACCTTTCCTGATAGAAATATTCTAAAACTAGATTTTAATTCAGCGTTCAAAATACTGTAAATTTAAATTTTTTTGCTTTATAGGACAGAAAACTCTTGTTAACCAGTGTAAACTGTTCATTTGAACTTGACTTTTGCTTGATCTGTGATTTCTTACACTCTCAGAAGTGTCCAGGTCCCCTAAAGTATATTGGTGGTCATTCCGAGTTGTTCGCTCGCTGCCGATTTTCACAGTGCATCGATTAAGTGAAAAAAACTGCAAAAATGCACATGCGCATGGTACGCAGCGTGCATGCGCTAAGTACTTTCACACAAAACTTTGTCGATTTACACAAGTTCGAGCGACGTTTTTTCATCGCTCGAGTGATCGTAGTGTGATTGACAGGAAGTGGGTGTTTCTGGGCGGAAACTGGCCATTTTCAGGGAGTGTGCTAAAAAACACAGGCGTGCCAGGTAAAAACGCAGGAGTGGCTGGAGAAACGGGGGAGTGACTGGTCGAACGCTGGGCGTGTTTGTGACGTCAAACCAGGAACTAAATGGACTGAGGTGATCGCAATCTAGGAGTAGGTCTGGAGCTACTCAGAAACTGCAGGGAATTATTTAGTAGCAGTTCTGCTAATCTTTCGTTCGCTATTCTGCTAAACTAAGATTCACTCCCAGAGGGCGGCGGCCTAGCGTTTGCAATGCTGCTAAAAACAGCTAGCGAGCAAACAACTCGGTATGAGGGCCATTGCTCCATATATAGCTTCTCCGTAGTATTCTGAGGAGACACCGGGGGTTATTCAGAGTTGTTAGCAAACTAAAAAAGCAAACTAATGGGCAAACCATGGGGGTAATTCCAAGTTGATCGCAGCAGGAAATTTTTTAGCAGTTGGGCAAAACCATGTCCACTGCAGGGGAGGCAGATCTAACATATGCAGAGAGAGTTAGATATGGGTGGGTTATTTTGTTTCTGTGCAGGGTAAATACTTTATTTTTACACTGCAATTTAGATTGCAGATTGAACTCACCACACCCAAATCTATCTCTCTCTGCACATGTTATATCTGCCCCCCCCCTGCAGTGCACATGGTTTTGCCCAACTGCTAAAAAATTTCCTGCTGCGATCAACTTGGAATTACCCCCCATGTGCACTCCAGGGAGGGGGGGGAGATGTAACATGTGCAGAAAGTTAGATTTGGGTAGGGTGCGTTCAAACTGAAATCTAAATTGCAGTTTAAAAATAAAGCTGCCAGTATTTACCCTGCACAGAAACAATATAACCCACCCAAATCTAACTCTCTCTGCACATGTTACATCTGACCCCCCTGCAGTGCACATGGTTTTACCCAATTGTTAACTTTTTGGTTTGATAACAAGTCTGAGTAACCCCCAGTCCACTTACGACATGGGGAAATCCTCTCCCAAGCAGTTATAGTGACAACAGGTCATTCACTTGTTTTACATGTGCACTTATCATAGGATTATCCTGATTACCTGGCATGCATTTACAGCCTTATGACTGAAAGCTTGAGCACAAAAATAGATTGCCCTAAATATATATATATATATATATATATATCAATAGAATAAGAAAATATGTTACCGCCAACACATTATTTGATTTAGTTTGGTTTTAGATGTGATTATTTTGCTTTACTGTGCTTCCTGCTGACACTAGCAAAAAATGCAGTAAGCAGAGTCGGGCATGCAAACACATAATAATACAAGTAACAAAGTAAAACAGTTTGATCGGGCTCGCTAGCAGTATGTACAGACAGAAGTGTTAGCACCTCCTACTGTTACTTTTTGTCCAAATTAAGGAACTTACTAGATACATAAAATACAACATTTCCTTATTCCACTATTCTATCAATTATAAAACCTGCCAACAACACGCCGACCTAAAATAATAGGAGAAGAAGAAAAAAACAGCTACAAATTTAACAGAAAACTTTTTAATAGGATATTGCCCCCCTGAGCCACAGTTTAGAGCACTCGCTGTCCCCATTCATCTGTGTCCAATTTGACGAAGGTTACGGACTGCAACAGTCTATGCAACAGGTACGGAGTAAATTGGCATGCACAGTCACACACACACTGGGCTTCAGTCTCAATTATCAAGTTTGCTGGAGCGATTTTATTTGCCTTTTCAAACATTGGATTTTAACAGGCATTCAGAACCTGATTTATCAGAGTGCTCTTTCTTTTTTCTTTTTTTTTCTTTTTAGAAGCATAAAAAGTATTTACTACAAATTCGCAAGAGATTTGATACGGTGCAGGGCCAACTACTGTAACGGGTATAGGAAAACCCCATAACAAACCACTGCTGCAAAATAATTGAGGTTTAACTACTCATGTACTATTGCTAAATAATGTACAGGTACTGCAGTATGCAAATTATCAGGTAGGCTCAGGCGGTGGATGCAAATTACCTGGGCCTATGTAAGGGGCCTGGAGTGCCGAGAAGGCATACTCCTCCTCCTGCGATGCAGAGATTATGATTAATTCCTCCTAGTGTCAGACTGGGTCATGAAGGGCCCACCGGGGAAATGCAGTGGTAGGGACCCATGTTTAGAGACTTGGCAAACCATTAATGCATGGTCTGGGCCCCTTGATAAATATATATAGTAAATACTGCTAGTGAATACATGATAGTGTACCACATTAATAACAGCAATGTACTGTAGTGAATACACCATAGTCCTGTGCAGTATAAGGCATACTTACCGATATTCTGGCTGCTCTCTGCGGGAGAGAGCAGCCAGGTCGGCTCAGCGGGCTGGCAGGGGAAGCTGTGATGTAAAGGAGGGGGTGGCCGGAAGCGGGACAGGGGCGGAGCAAGGGCGGGATGGGGGCGGAGCAAGGTCGGGGTCACAGTGACACCTCATTTAAGCCACGCCCCCACTCTGTAATGCCGCGATCACCGGCATTACACTGCAGGGGGCGTGGCTATGATGACGCGATTCAGCAAGAATCGTGTCATCGACTGCCCGGACCGCCCACTTTACACACTAAGTGGGCGGACGGGCAGAGGGGAC
Source organism: Pseudophryne corroboree (assembly GCF_028390025.1). NCBI lineage: Eukaryota > Metazoa > Chordata > Amphibia > Anura > Myobatrachidae > Pseudophryne > Pseudophryne corroboree. The sequence continues at coordinate 463,989,007 of NC_086451.1, read as the reverse complement.
CCCGCAAATCGGGAGACTTGCCTGCTCTTCCGGGGGGCCGGGAGGGTCACCCGATTTTCGGGAGCCTCCGGGCCATTCCGGGAGAGTAGGCAAGTATGGTATAAGGTAACCTATGTATAGTGTATAAGCATGTGCTCAGTCTAGAACCTGATCCCTAGAGGAGAGGGTGGGCCCCCAGGCCGTGGGGCCCACCGGTGGTTTCCCCTGTACCCCTGTGGGCCAGTCCAACCCTGCTTCCTCCCCTGAAGTCTCATAGGCCCTACCAACAAGCTGGATATAAGAACTGTCACATAGAGGTGTATTTGGCCACTCAGTCATCCTGCACCATGTTGATAAGAGCCTCACACTGCTGTGAGCTACTGCGGATAACATTAAGTAGCTCACATTGGCTTCATGTTGGATTTTTCCCCTCACCCCTAAATCTTGCTTAAATATACATAGGGCACTAATGTCTGCTGTGCGTTCTGGATTATGGATAAACTTAGAGAGTTCCAACTGAAACTGAAATTTCAACATCGGTTGAAGTTGTCTATTAATGTAAATCAGCAACCCTGGGACACGCACCAATTATGAACCCCACCCCCCCTCCCCCTCAAGCCAGGCACTGATTGGATGGCGGTAACAGCTCTTAACAAGCAGGTTACCTTTCACACACAATTTCAACCTAGCTTAAAGTAGAGATGAGCAGGTTCTAGTTTTACTCAGATTTACTCGGTTCTCAAAACGGCATCTTATTGGCTATCCAAAACAAGAGACATCCGTGAGCCAATAAGATGCCGTTTTGAGAACCGAGTAAATCCGAGTAAAAGCGAACCCGCTCATCTCTAGTTTAAAGCCTAAAATCTCCATGCTAGTACATCTGGAGAACACAGCTAGTTGAGGAAGGAATGGTCTCCATCGAAGGCACCACTGTTTCTTTAAATCGATGACAGGGAACCATGGATGGAAAACCATTGTTGGTTTCAGCCATTAATGGGCATCTTTAGTGGGCACACATGACAGATGCTGGAAAACCAGATAATGAGGGCGTAAGTATGCAATGTGGGACAAGAGGGACAGGAAATTAACCTCAGGCCTCTGCTATCGAAGGCAAAAACCATTGACCATCAGGAGGAGACCATTGATCGTTGCTAACCACTGATGGTCTTCCCTAAGAGAAAGTTCTAAGAGGACAGCATGGATGGCATAGAGGTTAGCATTACTGTCTCACAGCGATAGGTACTGTAAATCAGTTCAATTCCCAGGCATGGCTATCTGCTTGGAGTTTGTATGTTCTCCCTATACTTCTGATTGCTTTGTCTGGGTGCTTCAGTTTCCCTCCACATTGGTAGGTTAATTGGAGATGAAGTGTGCCAGAGCCTGGTTTCCACTTACTTGGTCCAGTAGCGTTATTCCCCATGGTGTGCAGTAGACCCAACGAGGGTAGGTGTCAGTGGGCACCCATTACAGCTGAGTCCCTCTCATTGACGGTGACCCCCTCCCATCTGCTGTGTGACCCTGGTGTCTCCTGTCTCTCTGAAGCTCCCATAGGGCTGAGCGTGCCATTCTGACTGGAATTTAAAGCTACAGGCACGCCAAACATGATGTCACTTTTGGCACAAATTTTAAACTCCCTCCCTATAAAAGGCATCCTCTGTGTAATGTTTAGTGCCAGAGTATTAGGCTTCATACTTGTATTCCAGCGCCTGGCTCTCTGTGTCTCACTATCACAGATAAGGAGCAGTGGCCGCTGCGCTTACCCCTCCGCTGCGCGCTGGGTCTTCGGGGCGGTCCCCCCGGTGGGCTAAGGCTCCAGGCGTGCGGCCGATGTCTCTACGAACCATGGGTGCTGCCATTGTGCCCGGTGTCCACGTGGTCAGTATGGGCCAATGGTGATCCAGAGCTGCCTCCACCAATATCAGAGGCAGGGCGGGCAGTTCAAAAGAAGGCACTCGGCAAAGCTCCGACGCCTGAATATCGTCGCTGGACAAGCTACCCCCAGGCTCACGCTGCAGTTCATGAAGGAGTGTTTCCCAGCTCTCTGTGTTCCAGTGCTACCAGCATTACAGTGTTTCCCAGCTCTCTGAGTTCCAGTGCTTCCAGCATTTCAGTGTATTTCCCAGCCCTCACTGCACTCATTTCTTCATTCACAGTTCTTCAGCATCGTTCACAAGTCATCACTCATTTCTTCATTCACAGTTCTTCAGCATCGTTCAGAAGTCATCACTCATTTCTTCCTTCAGTGTTATTCAGCATCGATCACAAGTCATCGCTCATTTCTTCATTCAGTGTTCTTCAGCATCGTTCACAAGTCATCACTAATTTCTTCATTCAGTGTTCTTCAGCATCGTTCACAAGTCATCACTAATTTCTTCATTCAGTGTTATTCAGCACTAGGTGATTCATCGCGCCCTACGGGCGCTCTTCACACCGTCGTTTGGGGCTACGCCCCGTTAACCCCTGCACATCTTTGGACATACGCAGGCCGGTAGATAACAGATTCAGAAACACAGGGCAGTGTAGAGGGCATACAGAAATGGTGTCCGGTTGAGAAAAGATAGAGAGGCCGTAGGGGGGGGGGGGGGGGGGGGGGGGGGAGAAAGGGAATGTACAGAAACGCTGTGCGATCGGTAAAGGATAGGGAGAGTCAGGGTGGTAGGGAGAGGATAAAGAGAGGGAAGGTGTTAGATAGAAAATACCGTTGCAAGAGGCTACGACCCATTAACCCCTGCACGGGCTTCAGCTGTGCTATAATTGTTATTATATGGAGTTTTACCTGCAAAAAAGTTTTTGCTATTGGGTAAATATTGCAAGGGGGAAGGGCGTGCGATTGTCAAGGGGGCGTAACCCTTTGTGAGGGAGTAAAGAGTGGCCGCAGGGCACAATGAATAACATAGTGTAGTATATACTTCTAGTGTATGCAGCGCAGCTTATACACACAGTGGCCACAGGTATCAGAGCCGCGTATACACACAATGGACACAGGTAGCTGAGCCGCTTATACACACAATGGCCACAGGTAACGGAGCCACGTATCCACACAGTGGCCAGAGGTAGCAGGGCAGCTTATACACACAATACCCACAGGTAGCAGAGCCGCTTATACACACAGTGCCCACAGGTAGCAGAGCCGCTTATACACACAGTGCCCACAGGTAGCAGCGCAGCTGATACACACAGTGGACACAGGTATCAGAGCCACGTATCCACACAGTGGCCAGAGGTAGCAGGGCAGCTTATACACACAATACCCACAGATAGCAGAGCCGCTTATACACACAGTGCCCACAAGTAGCAGAGCCGCTTATACACACAGTACCCACAGGTAGCAGAGCCGCTGATACACACAGTGCCCACAGGTAGCAGAGACGTTGATACACACAGTGCCCACAGGTAGCAGAGACGTTGATACACAACGTGACCACAGGTAGCAAAGCAGTTTATACACATAATGACCACAGGTAGCAGTGTTGCTTATACACACAATGGACCCCGGTAGCAGTGCCACTTCTACACACAATTCCCATAGGTAACAGAGGCACTTATACACACACAATGGCCACTGGTACCAGAGCTGCATATACACACAGTGGCCACAGGGAGCTGTGCCACTTATACACAATGGCCACAGGTAGCAGTGTCGCGAGTCCGAGTTGTTCGCTCTGTAATTTTCTTCGCATCGCAGCGATTTTCCGCTAATTGCGCATGCGCAATGTTCGCACTGCGACTGCGCCAAGTAAATTTGCTATGCAGTTAGGTATTTTACTCACGGCATTATGAGGTTTTTTTCTTCGTTCTGGTGATCGTAATGTGATTGACAGGAAGTGGGTCTTTCTAGGCGGAAACTGGCCGTTTTATGGGTGTGTGTGAAAAAACGCTGCCGTTTCTGGGAAAAACGCGGGAGTGTCTGAAGAAACGGGGGAGTGTCTGGGTGAACGCTGGGAGTGTTTGTGACGTCAAACCAGGAACGAAACTGACTGAACTGATCGCAGTTGCCGAGTAAATCTGGAGCTACTCAGAAACTGCTAAGAAGTGTCTATTTGCAATTCTGCTAATCTTTCGTTCGCAATTTTACTATGCTAAGATTCACTCCCAGTAGGCGGCGGCTTAGCGTGTGCAAAGCTGCTAAAAGCAGCTTGCAAGCAAACAACTCGGAATGACCACCAATGGCCACAGTATTACTTTTTTTTTATTAATCCAATGTCCATTGGTAGCAACTATACTCACAGAAGTTCAGTGTGTGTGTGGGGGGTTTGGAAAGAGGGTGGGTTCAGTGAGGTGGAGGTGCCTATCCATGCCGCTGATCACCCCGATTCAGGGAATCACTTGTAGCGGCTGCGGATGGTGTCCGAGGTGCTACGTGTGGTGGAGGGGTGGGTGCGGAAGGGGGTCCAGAGGTGTTGCGCGTGGTGGAGGGGTGGGTGCAGTGACACGGATGGCGGAAAGGGTGCAGAGGTGCTGTGGGTGGGGGAGGCGTAGGTGTGGAGGGGGCGCGGATGGGGGAGGGGGTCTAGAGGTGCTGCGGGTGGGGGAGGTGCAGGTGCGGAAGGGGAGTGTAGATGCTGTTGGTGGGGAAGGGGTGGGTGCGGGGGGCTGTGGATGAAGGAGGGGGTCTGGAGGTGGTGTGCATGGGGGAGGGGAGATGTAGTGGGGGGGTTGTTTGGGGAGGTGGGGTTGCAGGGAGGGTGAGGTTGGGTGATAGGTTCTAGAAGTGCTGCGGGTGGAGGGGTGGCTGCAGGGGAGCCGTGGATGGGGTCCGGAGGTGCTGCGGGTGGGGAAAATGTGGTAGGTCCACGAATGGGGGAAGGTGTCTATAGATGATGTGGGTGGGGGAGGGGGCCGGAGGTGCTGTGTTTGGGAGTGGTGGCTGCGGGGGTGTGGTGGGGGTCCGGATGCGCTGTGGGTAGGGGAGGGGGCGGGGGGTGCTGCGGGTGTGGGTGCTACGGGTGGGGGAGGAAGCGGGAGTGCCGCGGGTGGGAGGGGTATGTGGTGGATGTGGTGGATGCGGTGGGTGGGAGGGGGGGCATGTGCAGCGGTTGGGGGGAAGATGTGGTGGATGCTGTTGGTGCGGCCGGTGGAGTGGAGGATGCGGGGGTGTAGAGGGGGGGAGAGGTGGGTATAGGGGTGCGGGGGTGCCGTGGGTGGGGGAGGGGTGGTGGGTGCTGCGGGTGTGGGTGCTATGGGATGCTGTGTGTGCCGCAGGGGAGGGAGGTGCGGAGGGGGGGAGAGGTGGGTATGGGGGTGGGATGGGGGAGGGTGCGGGGGTGTAGCGGGGGGAGAGGTGGGGGAGGTGCGGGGGTACTGCAGGTGGGGGAGGGGCGGGGGGGTTTGGGGGTTGTGGGTGATACGGGTGGGGGAGGGGGCGGGAGTGCCGCAGGTGGGGGAGGGGTATGTGCGGGGGACAGATGTGGTTCTGCGGGTGGGGGCGGGAGTGCCGTGGGTGTGGGAGGGGTGGGGGGTGCTGTGGGTGCTACGGGTGGGGTAGGGGGTGCGAGGCGGATGTCGCGGGTGGGGGGCGGATGTGGTGGATACTGTGGGTGCCGCGGGTGGGGGAGGGGCGGCCGGGATTTATGGTGTGGGGGTGTAGCTGGGGGAGTGGTGGGAGTGCCACGGGTAGGGGAGGAGCAGGGGGTGCCGGGGGTTGTGGGTGCCACGGGTGGGGGAGGGGCATGTGCTGTGGGTGTGGGATGGATGTGGTAGGTGCCGCGGTTGGGTGGAGGGTGCAGCGGGGGGAAATGGTGGGTATGGGGTGGGGGAGGTGCGAAGGTGCTGCGGGTGGGGGAGAGGGCAGGAGTGCAGCGCGCGGGGGAGGGGCGTGTGCCGCGGGTGGGGGGCGGATGTGGTGAATGCTGTGGGTGCCGCGGGTTGGGTGGAGGGTGCGGGGAGGAGAGGTGGGTATGGGGGTGGGGGAGGTGCAGCTGTAGGGGAGGTGCAGCTGCAGGGGTGTGGTGGGGTATGGATGCGCTGCAGGCAGGGGAGGGGGTGCTGCGGGTGTGGGTGCTATGGGTGGGGGAGGGGGCGGGAGTACCGCGGGTGGGGGGCGAATGTGGTGGGTGCCGCGGGTGGGGGAGGGGCGGGGCAGGAAGGGTGGAGGGAGCGGTGGTGTATGGGGGGAGAGGTATGTATGGGGGTGCCGCGGGTGGGGGAGGGGTGGTGTTTGCTACGGGTGGGGGAGGGGCATGTGCCGCGGGTGGGGGGGATGTGGTGGATGCTGTTGGTGCAGCAGGTGGGGGAGGAGCAGGTGGGGTGGAGGGTGCGGGGGTGTAGCGGTGGGGAGAGGTGGTTATGGGGGTGGGATGGGGGAGGTGCTGGGGTGCTGCGGGTGGGGGAAGGGGTGTAGCGGGCGGGGGAGGGGCGTGTGCCGCGAGTGGGGGGCAGATGTGGTGGATGCTGTGGGTGCCGCGGGTGGGGAAGGTGCGGGGGGGGTGGAGAGGTGGGTACGGGGGTGGGGAAGGGGCGGGGGTACCACGGATGTGAGAGGAGGGGGGTGGCGCAGTTTGTGGGTGCTACGGGTGGGGGAGGAGGTGGGAGTGGTGTGGGTGGGGGAGGGGCGTGTACCGTGAGTGCGGGACAGAAGTGGTGGGTGCTGTGTGTGCTGCGGGTGGGGGAGGGGCGGGGGGTGCTGCGGATGGGGGAGGGTGCGGGAGTGCGGCGGGTGGTGCTGCAGGTGTGGGTGCTACGGGTGAGGGAGGGGGCGGGAGTGCCGTGGGTGGGGGAGGGGCGTGTGCTGCGGGTGGGCAGGGGCGGGAATGCCGTGGGTGGGGGAGGGGCAGGAGTGCCGCGGGTGGGGGAGGGGTGGGGGGTGCTGCAGATGTGGCTGCTATGGGTGGGGGAGGAGGTGGGAGTGTCGCGGGTGGGGGAGGGGCGGGAGTGCCGCGGGGGGGGGGGTGCTGCAAATGTGGCTGCCATGGGTGGGGGAGGGGCGGGAGTGCCGCGGGTGGGGGGAGGATGCTGCAGATGTGGCTGCTATGGGTGGGTGAGGGGGCGGGAGTGCCGCGGGTGGGGGAGGGGCGGTAGTGCCGCGGGTGGGGGAGCAGCGGGGGGTGCTGCAGATGTGGTTGCTATGGGTGGGGGAGGGGCGTGAGTGCCGCGGGTGGGGGAGGGGTGGGGGGTGCTGCAGATGTGGCTGCTATGGGTGGGGGAGGGGGCGGTAGTGCCGCGGGTGGGTGAGAGGCGGGGGGGTGCTGCAGATGTGGCTGCCATGGGTGGGGGAGTGAGTGCCGTAGGTGGGGGGTGCTGCAGGTGTGGGTGCCACGGGTGGGAGGGTGCGGGGCGTGTGCCGCGGGTGGGTGGCGGATGTTGTGAAGGCTGTGGGTGCCGCAGGTGGGAGGGGGGCGGGGGCAGCAGTCAGTGGTCGCCTACGGCATTCTCCTCCGGACTGTGCGGCAGCTGAGCAGTCACCGGCTGCAGTGTCACCAGGGTGCAGGGAGTGTACAGGGAGCGGGGAGAGAGGGGAGTGGGCGGAGATTGGAGGGGACTGGGCAGGGATGGGCGGACCGAGGGAGGGGACTGTTCCTTGCCTGCATCCAGCCACCCAGATCCCAAATCTGTGACTGTGACTCCGCCCAGCGTTAGCAAATGAATCACAAAGTCACAGATCTGGGCTATTATATAGGAGATAGTTCATCGCTCATTTCTTCATTCAGTTTTCTTCAGCATCGATCACAAGTCATCGCTCATTTCTTCATTCAGTGTTCTTCAGCATCATTCTCAAGTCATCACTCATTTCTTCATTCAGTATTCTTCAGCATCGTTCATAAGTCATCATTTATTTCTTCATTCAGTGTTCTTTGGCATCGTTCTCAAGCATTAGTTACTTATAAAGCTGCATGAGGAAGACCTACATCTGGCCGTCTCTATTTCGACCCAGCTACGGTTCCTCTTTCTGACCATCGGAAGAATCCCAGAGTACCCAACTCTCTCGTCCCAGGTCTGTAACAGAATACTCAGGCCTCATGGACTTGGAGGATCGGAACGTGGAAGCAAGCGCCATACAAAGTTTGGCTTCCCATGTACAGAGTCAGGAGGTGGCACATGGTCAGGTGATGCAGTATCTCCAGGAGTTGTCTGGTTGTCTGGATCAAATACAAGCAACTTTGGCCTTGGTGGCTCCGGGCCCCGCTCCAGTCCCCTCTCCAGTAGTAGTTTCCAGTAATGCCCAGCCTTCGTCTGCGGTTAGGGCTCGTCTCCAGCTTCCTACCCCATCCCGATATAACGGAGATTCAAAACATTGCCGCGGGTTCTTGAACCAGTGCGAGGTGGACTTTAAACTGCTCTCACATAACTTCCCTATGGATCAATCCAAAGTAGCGTACATCATTTCCCTGCTCGAGGGTTCAGTGTTAGATTGGTTTTCTCCGTTGTAGGATTGTTCAGACCATTAGTCTTCAATTACACCGACTTCATAGCTTCTTTCCGAAGAATTTTTGATGAGCCCGGTAGGCCCACCGCAGCTTCTACTGAATTGCTCCATGTTTGTCAAGGCTCCCGTTCCGTAGGGCAGTACGTAGTCCAATTCCAGACCAACGCTTCGGAGTTGCACTGGAATAACGAAGCTCTCAGGGCTGCCTTCTGGAGTGGGCTCTCTGAACGTCTTAAGGATGAGCTGGTCACCAGGGATCTGCCTGATCAACTTGAAGAGTTAATCTCGCTTTGCATCAAAGTGGATCTCCGCATGCGGGAGCATGGTAGTGAGCGTAGCCGGTCGGATCAGCCTAAGTTCTGGCCTCTTCCTCCCAGACAAACTGCATCACCAAGTCTGGATGAACCCATGCAGATCAATCGGTCCCGTTTGTCTCCTGAAGAACGCCAGCTTTGTCATGAGGGGAAACTTTGCCTCTACTGTGGAGCCGCTGATTACTTTATTAAGTTTTGCAAGTCTCGTCCGGGAAACGGGCAAGCCTAGCTTGTTCCAGAGGAGTCAAGTTGGTTGCCATGTCCAAATCTTCTCCAGCAGAGGACTGTTTACACTCTGTATCGTTGTTTTGTGAATCAGCCACTAAGTCCCTCAACGCCTTGCTGGATTCCGGGGCCACTGGAAATGTTATCTCTTCCTGTTGCGCCCAAGAAATGGGTCTGAAGCTAAAGTCCATCGACCGACCCATTATGCTGACCACTATTAATGGTACCCAAATATCCAATGGACTCATTTCCAGTCGCACAGAGCCAATCAAGCTGCAGATCAGAGCTCTACATCTTGAACTTCTGGAGTGGCTAGTGATTCCGGAGCTGACTCATAACCTTGTCCTCAGCTTACCCTGGCTCAAGATCCACAACCCTCACATCAATTGGGAGTCCTCGCAAATCTTATCCTGGATCTCCTACTGTCATTTAAGTTGCCTCACGACCATTTACCCGCTTCGAGTGTCCTCCAAATCAGACAAAGAAATTCTTCTGGAAGTCTTTCAGGAATACACAGATGTGTTTTCCGAGCAAGTAGCCGATCAATTACCACCCCATAAACCTTGGGACTGTCCAATAGATCTGATCCCTGGGAAGATTCCGCCCCGGGGTAGCACGTATCCCCTGTCTTTGCCAGAGACCCAAGATATGACAGATTATATCAAGTCAAATCTCAAAAAGGTTTCATTTGTCCCTCTACCTCTCCAGCTGGAGCTGGTTTCTTTTTTGAAAAGAAGTACAGGGGGGTTAAGACCGTGTATTGACTATCATGGCTTGAATGATATCACCATCAAGAATAGATACCCATTGTCATTGATCACAGAGCTGTTTGATAAGGTTCGCTGAGCCCACGTTTTCACGAAGCTTAATTTAAGGGGAGCTTATAACCTCATACGCATCAGACAGGGGGATGAGTGGAAGACTGCTTTCAATACCAGGGACGGGCATTATGAGTATTTGGTAATGCTGTTTGGTCTCAGTAATGCTCCTGCCGTCTTCCAGGGATTTGTAAATGAAATCTTTATTGACATGCTTAACCAGAGTGTAATGGTCTATTTGGACAACATTTTAATTTTTTCCACAAACCTCACAGAACATAGGATACAGGTCAAAGAAGTTCTTCACCATCTCCATAAGAACCATTTGTATGGGAAAATCTCCAAGTACACCTTCGAAGTACCGTCAATTCTCTCCTTGGATATATCATCTCGGGCACAGAGCTTCATATGGATCAGGAAAAAGTTAAAGCCATCTGGAATTGGACTCAACCACTCTCCCTGAAAGCAGTGCAAAGATTCCTGCTAATTACTACCGGAAATTTATTAAAGGTTTCTCCACCATAGTAGCACCCATTACTGCCCTGACCAAGAAAGGCTCTAAGCCTAGTCTGTGGCCTCCTGAAGCCGTGGAGGCATTTTCTCGGTTGAAATCGGCCTTCATGTCTTCTCTGGTGCTCCAGCAGCCTAATTTTGAGAAGTTTTTTTTTCCTGGAAGTAGACATATCCTCAGTTGGTCTCAGAGCTGTCCTTTTGCAGTACTCTTCTGATGGGAAATTATAACCTGTGGCTACTATTCCTGGAAATTTTCATCTTCAGAATGGAACTATTACATAGGAGACCAGGAACTTTTTGCCATAAAATCTGACTTGGAGGAGTGGAGATATTTATTGGAGGGTGCTAAACATCTTATTACCATCTACACCAATCACAAGTATTTGCTCTACATTAAGACCGCTCAATGTCTTAATCCCCATCAAGCTAGATGGGCACTCTTTTTCACTCGGTTTTTATTTATCATTAAGTATCGGGCCGGGACTCTCAATGCAAGAGCTGATGCTTTGTCTTGCTCCCTGACCACCTCCGATGAAGAGAGTTCGGATGAAAAGAGTTTAATTCTCAATACAGTCTCCATTGCTGCAGCTCCCACATCCCTAGGTCCTTCTCCAGGAAGGTTGTCTGTTTCGGTTGAGCTCCACCCAAAATTGTTGCATTGGGCTCATATCTCCAAGTTCTCCGGTCACTCAGGAGCACAAAAAATGTTTGAATTCCTGCAAAGGACTTATTGGTGGCACACTATGAGGAAAGATATACAGGATTTTGTCAGCTCATGCTCTCAATGTACCCAACCCAAAATTCCTCGTCTACCTCCTGCCAGGTTACTCCATCCTTTGTCCATTCCTAGAAGGCCCTGGATCCATATCTCTATGGACTTCATCACTGAGTTACCCCTTTCCAAGAGATATAACACCATCTGGGTGATCGGTGATCGTTTCTCAAAAATGTCACATTTCATTCCCTTGACAGGTCTACCTACAGCTCCCAAATTGGCACAATTGTTCATCCAAGAACATTTTCGGTTACATGGATTACCACAGGAGGTGGTCTCCGACCGGGGAGTGCAATTCACCGCAAGATTCTGGAGAGCTCTCTGTTCTGCTCTACAAATTAAACCCAAGTTTTCTTCTTACCACCCACAAACCAACGGACAAAACAAAAGAGTCAATCAGGACCTAGAGACTTTCCTTCGCATTTACCTCTCTCCCTCACAGGACGACTGGGTGGAGTTATTGCCCTGGGCAGAATTCACCCATAATCATCAGTACCATACTTCCACTGGCGAGACTCCATTCTACATCAATTATGGATTTCATCTGCGTGTTCCAGAATTACCACTTTTCCCATCAAAGGATGGTCCTGCGGTAACCTCCACTCTACAGCAGTTCAGTCAATCTGGAATAAGGTTCATGCTAACCTTAAGAAAAGCTCCATCATATATAAACTCTTCGCAGACAAAAAACGGTGGGCAGCTCCTCAGTACAAGGTTGGCGACAGGGTATGGCCCTCCACTCGCAACCTACGTCTAAAGGTGCCCACTATGACATTTGCTCCAAGATTCATCGGCCCTTACTCAGTCCTGCAAGTCCTGAATCCTGTTGTCTGCAAATTGGCTCTGCCATCTCATTTTCGAATACCGAACTCTTTCCATGTTTCTCCCCTCCACCCTCTCATTTTAAATCGTTTCCATTCAGATTCACCTAGATCAACCGCGATGGAGACCGAAGCAGGAACAGAATTTGAGATCAAGTCTATTCTCGATTCTCGTTATTATCATAAGAATATGTAGTACCTGGTGGAATGGAAAGGTTATGGACCTGAGGAGAGAAGTTGGGTAAAGGCTACCGATGTTTCCACTCCACGTCTAATTTGGATCTTTCACTCCAAGCATCCAACGAAGTCAGTAAAGTGTCCAGGGTCCCCTCCTAGAGGAGTGGGTACTATCACAGATAAGGAGTGGCGGCCGTCGCGCTTACCTCTCCGCTGCGTGCTGGGTCTCTGGGGCGGTCCCACCCAGTGGGCTTCGGCTCCCAGCATGCGGCTGGCATCTCCGGAACATGGGCGCTGCCATTGTGCCCGGTGTCCATGTGGGCGGTATGGGCCAATGGCGATCTGGAGCTCCCTCCACCAATCAGAGGCAGGGTGGGCAGTTCAAAAGGAGGCTCTGGGCAAAGCTCCGATGCCTGAGTATCGTCGCTGCACAACCTAACCCCAGGCTCACGCTGCAGTTCATGAAGGAGTGTTTCCCAGCTCTCTGTGTTCCAGTGCTCGCAGCATTACACTGTGTTTCCCAGCCCTCAATGCACTCCTTTCTTCATTCAGAGTTCTTCAGCATCGTTCACAAGTCATCACTCATTTCTTCATTCAGTGTACTTCAGCATCGTTCACAAACCATCAATCATTTCTTCATTCAGTGTTCTTCAGCATTGTTCACAAGTCATCACTCATTTCTTCATTCAGTGTTCTTCATCATCGTTCACAAGTCATCACTCATTTCTTCATTCAGTGTTCTTCAGCATCGTTCACAAGTTATCACTCATTTCTTCATGCAATATTCTTTGCCATCGTTCTCAAGCATCAGTTCCTTATAAAGCTGCATGAGGAAGGACCTACATCCGTCCGTCTCTATTTCGACCCAGCTACGGTTCCTCTTCCCGACCATTGGGAGAAACCCAGACAACCAGGTCTGTGACACTCCCATTGTGATTCTCTGATGACTTTCCTTGCCTGCTCCATCTGTACTGCATCTTGTTATCTCCTGGTTGTGACTCCAGGCTCCCTGTCACCTTTTCATGACTGCTCCCTTGGTTCTGCTCCTAGTAATCTTCCAGTTTTAACTTCGGCTATTCCTTTGACCTGATACTACATTGCCTGTCTGGCAAAGGGCTGTGTCCTGCAAAATCCATACCATCTGCTTGAGAGTTGTGCCAATTTGCTTCTGGCAAAAAATTAAACCTAGTGTGTATGTGTGCCCATAGGATGTGGAATATAGATTGCTAGCTCCACTATGAAGAGGACCGGTGTGAATAACTTAAATATTTCCTATAATGCGCTGGGGAATATGTATACTTTATATAAATAGCTGTTAATAAAGAAACAGAGTTGAGTGTCTCATTAATGGACTCCACCCAGGACCATTACATTGACAAGCTCCGGGAGGGTCAGCAGCTGTGTGTAAGTGTGTCAGCGTTTGCGTGTAAGTGTGTCAGCGTCTGTGTGTGTGTGTCAGCGTCTGTGTGTAAGTATCTGTGTGTCAGACGCTTCACTGTGCTTGATCTCAGGTAACTGGGTGCAGGCCTAGGCAGAATTATTACTGTGCAACAATTACAGGAGTCACCCCTGAGCAGATAGCTGCAGCATCCCTAGAAATTGCAGGAGTTCCTGCACCGCCTTCGTCATGGAGCGATTGCACAAGCTGTACTTCGCGAGCGATGAAGTGCTCAGGAAAAATACAAATGTGCCTGAAGTTGTATTTAATCCGTGTCAGAATATAATTGACTCTTCACAAAATAAGAAATCTAAATTTATACTATACTTCCTGTATTCTGCTTATTTTTCAAAACTGTCTGAAGCAAGCGAGACAGGCATGCATTAAGTGCTAGGAAAGCTTACCTAGAAAAAAAGTCTCGCTAAAAATAAATTTACTTTACAAAATGACATTTCTGTCTGTTTGTATTTATGTGACTGGACAATTGGCTTCACAATAGGAGCGTGGAAAATGCTTGCGCCGTTACGTTTTCTATTTATGCGCTCAAGCACAATTCTACAGATTCGCTTAAATTCGCATTGTATGGTGCTATGAACAAGTATAATAATAATAATAACAACAACAACAATAAAGTAATGATAAAACTAAACCACAATAAACAAAAACAAACAACAATTATAATTTGTTTTAACAAAGGCCAAAATGTTTGTTAAAATAATATAATAACTAAATAAAATAATAGTTGGCTAATTAGCTTTAATTATTCTTCCTTTATTATTATAGAGTAAAAAGGTGCTTCATCACGCCCTACAGGCGCTCTTCACACAGTCGTAAGGGGCTACGCCCCCTTAACCCAGACATGCCCTTGCGACGGCATGAACAGCGCACGCAGGGCACGATGAATCACCTAGTAGGTGCTGTGGTTGTGGGGAGAAGCGGATGGGGTGCAGGGGTGCCATGGGTGGGGGAGGGGTGGTTGCAGGGGTGCCGTAGAGGGGGGAGGACCGGATGTGGGGGTGCCACGGATGGGGGAGGGTGGGCCGCGGATGGGGGAGCGTGGCAGGAAGTGCTATGGGGAGGGGCAGATTGGTGGGGTGTTTGTGGATGGGGAGGGGGTCGGGAGGTGCTGTGGGTGGGAAAGAGTGGGGGGAGTGGGGGTCCTGAATGGGGGAGGGGTCGGGAGGGGCTGTAGGTGGGGGAGGGGTGGGCATGATGTGGGTGGGTGGGGGAGGGGCAGGTGCAGGGCTGTGGCGGATTGGGGTGGGGTTCTGGAGGTGCTGCGGGTGGGGAAGGGGTGGGCGCGCCGTGGGTTGGATAGGGGTGTAGTAGTGAACTGGATGTGGTTAGGGGTAGGGGTGTAGTAGCATTGTAGTGAACCGGATGCGCTTAATGCTGGCGCTGCTATTGCTGTCTGGTTAACAGCAGTGGGGGCTCGGAGTCGGGGTCACACCTAGGCTGCAGCAGCAGCAGTTGACAGGCGGGAGTGCGCCGGGCAGTGACACGCACAGGGCGCGCCTCCGGCAGCTGACAAGGACTTCGGAAAGGGGATCCGGGGATCCTCGGTGCCCACAGCAACAGGGGGAGGTGGCCGCATCCTCCGCCTCATGGCATCCTGTGGCCGGGCTCAGGTACCCTCCTAACTCCAGCACAGGAGTCGGAATCCGCGGGGAGGCCGACGCGTCCGGCCGGGAAGATGGCGGAGAGGTATTTGGTCAGATATGTGACTCTATGACTGTGACTCCGCCCAGTGCTGTGACTCCGCCCAGCATTATACACACAGTCACAGAGTCACAGATCTGGGCTAATATATAGGAGATAGGACCTATAATACTGCATTCACCTCCTTTCATTGTTTAGCAGAGCTCGTCGCAGTCATTAAGCGGGGTCCATATTTGTGGGGATAACAATAGGCGCTGGAGTATCTGCAAAGTGTGTGCTGCCGCGAGCCATGTATATGAATAGACTGCCATTGTTTTTGTCATAGGGGGTTCGGGGACTCGGGCACCCCAATATATTGTTTGTACAATATCTGTAACTGCTGGTGCTAATATGATCACACAGTTGTTACTCTCCAGCACCTGGTGTCATTATCTGCTGCTCAGTAAGCAGAGGGGGGTACCGCACACAGAGCATAGGGGGGCACTACGCAGAGAGGAAAACTGCACAAAGAGGGGGGCACCGTTCACAGAGCATAGGGGGGCACTATGCAGAGAGGAAAACTGCACAAAGAGGGGGGCACCATGCACAAAGCAGAAGGGGGCACTATGCAGAGAGAAGAGGGGCACTACGCAGAGTGGAAAACTGCACAAAGAGCGAGGCACCGTGCACAGAGCATGGGGGGGGGGGCACTACGCAGAAAGGTAAACTGCACAAAGAGGGGGATACCATGCACAGAGCAGAAGGGGACACTACGCAGAGAGAAGAGGGGCACTACGCAGAGTGGAAAACTACACAAAGAGGGGGGTGCCAGGCACAGAGCAGAAGGGGGGACTACGCAGAGAGAAGAGGAGGCCATAGTGCAGAGGGGGGCACAGTATAGATTAGATAGGGGCACCGTGCAGAGAGCAGAGGGGGGCAAAGAGCAGAGGGGGCACACGGTCGGACGCCCACAGGGGTACAGGGGAAACCACCGGTGGGCCCCACTGCCTGTGGCCCCCACACCCATCTCTAGGGTTTCATATTTTGCACTTGAATTACACATTATGCATGTGTTACATTATACTGCACAGGACCATGGTGTACTTTCTACAGTGTTACTAATCTGGTACATTATCATGCATGCACTAGCGGTATTTGCTATATATATGTATCAAGGGGCCCAGGACATTCACTACTGGTTTGCCAAGCCTCTAAGCATGGGCCCCTATCACTGCATTTCCCCAGCGGGCCCTCCATGCCCCAGTCCGACACTGGGCACACCATGTAGAGAGCAGAGGGGGGCACAGTGCAGAGGGGGCCACAGCGTAGAGAGCGGCCCTGTGCAGAGAGCAGAGGGGGACAAAGAGCAGAGGGGGCACACCATGTAGAGAGCAGAGGGGGCACAGAACAGAGAGCAGAAGGGGTGGGGGGCACAGAAAAGAGAGCAGAGGGGGGCACCGTGCAGAGAGCAGGGGAGGCACAGCACAGAGGGGGCACTACGCAGATGGGGGCACAGCGCCAAGAGCAGAGGGGTGCACAGTGCAGAGGGGGCCACAGCGTAGAGAGGGGCGCTGTGCAGAGAGCAGAGGGGGACAAAGAGCAGAGGGGGCACACCATGTAGAGAGCAAAGGGGGGCACAGAACAGAGAGCAGAAGGGGTGGGGGGCACAGAACAAAGAGCAGAGGGGGGGCACAGCACAGAGGGGGGCACTACGCAGAGGGGGGCACAGCGCCAAGAGCAGAGGGGTGCACAGTGCAGAGGGGGCCACAGCGTAGAGAGGGGCGCTGTGCAGGGAGCAGAGGGGGGCACAGTGCAGAGGGCAGATGGAGGCACTGTGCAGAGAGGAAATTAGGGATATATGAGGCACTATGCAGTGAGGTAAGGCAGACAGCAGGCAGTGGGGAATGTTGCCCTGGAATAAGATGACTGGCAGAGGCTGGTGATATTAGTATCACAGTCACCCTGCACCCACCTTGTCTATCTCCCAGACCTTCTCCATGGGGCCGCCCACCAGGACGCAGATCTTCGGGAGGCTGGAGGGCAGCGGGGAGTCCTCCATCTCCGGGGGTGGCGGAGACCACAGCGGGCCTCACGGACACATGGGTTTCCCCTGGTGCTGCTGACCGGGGCTGCGGTGTGTGTGGTGGGGGCGCCGCGGGGCTGGGTGATGGCTGGTGACTGGCCAGGCTCTCCTCCTCCACCACTGTCACCGGGGCTGTGGTATGTGTGGCGGGGATGCCGCAGGCAGGGGGACGGCTGGTTACTGGCCGGGCTCTCCTCCTCCACCACTGTCACCGGGGCTGTGGTGTGTGTGGCGGGGATGCCGCAGGCTGGGGGACGGCTGGTTACTGGCCGGGCTCTCCTCCTCCACCACTGTCACCGGGGCTGTGGTGTGTGTGGCGGGGGCGCCGCGGGGCTGGGTGACAGCTGGTAATCATCACCTCCCCCGGAGCTTACCCTGCCTGCCCTCTCCCAGTCCTACCCCGCCCTCCCCGGGGCACCAGGCCAGGGGGGTGATTAGTGAGAGGAGGACTCTGATGGGGGAGAGGTCTGGCCAGATCTGTGACAGCTGTGACTCCGCCCAGCGTTAGGCACACAGGCACAGAGTCACAGATCTGGGCTATTATATAGGAGATAATAACAATTAATGCAGTTTGTTGTATTAATTAGAGATGAGCGCCTGAAATTTTTCGGGTTTTGTGTTTTGGTTTTGGGTTCGGTTCCGCGGCCGTGTTTTGGGTTCGAACGCGTTTTGGCAAAACCTCACCGAATTTTTTTTGTCGGATTCGGGTGTGTTTTGGATTCGGGTGTTTTTTTCAAAAAACACTAAAAAACAGCTTAAATCATAGAATTTGGGGGTCATTTTGATCCCAAAGTATTATTAACCTCAAAAACCATAATTTACACTCATTTTCAGTCTATTCTGAATACCTCACACCTCACAATATTATTTTTAGTCCTAAAATTTGCACCGAGGTCGCTGTGTGAGTAAGATAAGCGACCCTAGTGGCCGACACAAACACCGGGCCCATCTAGGAGTGGCACTGCAGTGTCACGCAGGATGTCCCTTCCAAAAAACCCTCCCCAAACAGCACATGATGCAAAGAAAAAAAGAGGCGCAATGAGGTAGCTGTGTGAGAAAGATTAGCGACCCTAGTGGCCGACACAAACACCGGGCCCATCTAGGAGTGGCACTGCAGTGTCACGCAGGATGGCCCTTCCAAAAAACCCTCCCCAAACAGCACATGACGCAAAGAAAAAAAGAGGCGCAATGAGGTAGCTGTGTGAGTAAGATTAGCGACCCTAGTGGCCGACACAAACACCGGGCCCATCTAGGAGTGGCACTGCAGTGTCACGCAGGATGTCCCTTCCAAAAAACCCTCCCCAAACAGCACATGACGCAAAGAAAAAAAGAGGCGCAATGAGGTAGCTGTGTGAGTAAGATTAGCGACCCTAGTGGCCGACACAAACACCGGGCCCATCTAGGAGTGGCACTGCAGTGTCACGCAGGATGTCCCTTCCAAAAAACCCTCCCCAAACAGCACATGACGCAAAGAAAAAAAGAGGCGCAATGAGGTAGCTGACTGTGTGAGTAAGATTAGCGACCCTAGTGGCCGACACAAACACCGGGCCCATCTAGGAGTGGCACTGCAGTGTCACGCAGGATGTCCCTTCCAAAAAACCCTCCCCAATCAGCACATGATGCAAAGAAAAAGAAAAGAAAAAAGAGGTGCAAGATGGAATTGTCCTTGGGCCCTCCCACCCACCCTTATGTTGTATAAACAAAACAGGACATGCACACTTTAACCAACCCATCATTTCAGTGACAGGGTCTGCCACACGACTGTGACTGATATGACGGGTTGGTTTGGACCCCCCCCAAAAAAGAAGCAATTAATCTCTCCTTGCACAAACTGGCTCTACAGAGGCAAGATGTCCACCTCATCTTCACCCTCCGATATATCACCGTGTACATCCCCCTCCTCACAGATTATCAATTCGTCCCCACTGGAATCCACCATCTCAGCTCCCTGTGTACTTTGTGGAGGCAATTGCTGCTGGTCAATGTCTCCGCGGAGGAATTGATTATAATTCATTTTAATGAACATCATCTTCTCCACATTTTCTGGATGTAACCTCGTACGCCGATTGCTGACAAGGTGAGCGGCGGCACTAAACACTCTTTCGGAGTACACACTTGTGGGAGGGCAACTTAGGTAGAATAAAGCCAGTTTGTGCAAGGGCCTCCAAATTGCCTCTTTTTCCTGCCAGTATAAGTACGGACTGTGTGACGTGCCTACTTGGATGCGGTCACTCATATAATCCTCCACCATTCTATCAATGTTGAGAGAATCATATGCAGTGACAGTAGACGACATGTCCGTAATCGTTGTCAGGTCCTTCAGTCCGGACCAGATGTCAGCATCAGCAGTCGCTCCAGACTGCCCTGCATCACCGCCAGCGGGTGGGCTCGGAATTCTGAGCCTTTTCCTCGCACCCCCAGTTGCGGGAGAATGTGAAGGAGGAGATGTTGACAGGTCGCGTTCCGCTTGACTTGACAATTTTGTCACCAGCAGGTCTTTCAACCCCAGCAGACTTGTGTCTGCCGGAAAGAGAGATCCAAGGTAGGCTTTAAATCTAGGATCGAGCACGGTGGCCAAAATGTAGTGCTCTGATTTCAACAGATTGACCACCCGTGAATCCTTGTTAAGCGAATTAAGGGCTGCATCCACAAGTCCCACATGCCTAGCGGAATCGCTCCCTTTTAGCTCCTTCTTCAATGCCTCCAGCTTCTTCTGCAAAAGCCTGATGAGGGGAATGACCTGACTCAGGCCGGCAGTGTCTGAACTGACTTCACGTGTGGCAAGTTCAAAGGGCATCAGAACCTTGCACAACGTTGAAATCATTCTCCACTGCACTTGAGACAGGTGCATTCCACCTCCTATATCGTGCTCAATTGTATAGGCTTGAATGGCCTTTTGCTGCTCCTCCAACCTCTGAAGCATATAGAGGGTTGAATTCCACCTCGTTACCACTTCTTGCTTCAGATGATGGCAGGGCAGGTTCAGTAGTTTTTGGTGGTGCTCCAGTCTTCTGTATGTGGTGCCTGTACGCCGAAAGTGTCCCGCAATTCTTCTGGCCACCGACAGCATCTCTTGCACGCCCCTGTCGTTTTTTAAAAATTTCTGCACCACCAAATTCAAGGTATGTGCAAAACATGGAACGTGCTGGAATTTGCCCATATTTAATGCACACACAATATTGCTGGCGTTGTCCGATGCCACAAATCCACAGGAGAGTCCAATTGGGGTAAGCCATTCCGCGATGATCTTCCTCAGTTGCCGTAAGAGGTTTTCAGCTGTGTGCGTATTCTGGAAAGCGGTGATACAAAGCGTAGCCTGCCTAGGAAAGAGTTGGCGTTTGCGAGATGCTGCTACTGGTGCCGCCGCTGCTGTTCTTGCGGCGGGAGTCCATACATCTACCCAGTGGGCTGTCACAGTCATATAGTCCTGACCCTGCCCTGCTCCACTTGTCCACATGTCCGTGGTTAAGTGGACATTGGGTACAACTGCATTTTTTAGGACACTGGTGAGTCTTTTTCTGACGTCCGTGTACATTCTCGGTATCGCCTGCCTAGAGAAGTGGAACCTAGATGGTATTTGGTAACGGGGGCACACTGCCTCAATAAATTGTCTAGTTCCCTGTGAACTAACGGCGGATACCGGACGCACGTCTAACACCAACATAGTTGTCAAGGCCTCAGTTATCCGCTTTGCAGTAGGATGACTGCTGTGATATTTCATCTTCCTCGCAAAGGACTGTTGAACAGTCAATTGCTTACTGGAAGTAGTACAAGTGGGCTTACGACTTCCCCTCTGGGATGACCATCGACTCCCAGCGGCAACAACAGCAGCGCCAGCAGCAGTAGGCGTTACACGCAAGGATGCATCGGAGGAATCCCAGGCAGGAGAGTACTCGTCAGAATTGCCAGTGACATGGCCTGCAGGACTATTGGCATTCCTGGGGAAGGAGGAAATTGACACTGAGGGAGTTGGTGGGGTGGTTTGCGTGAGCTTGGTTACAAGAGGAAGGGATTTACTGGTCAGTGGACTGCTTCCGCTGTCACCCAAAGTTTTTGAACTTGTCACTGACTTATTATGAATGCGCTGCAGGTGACGTATAAGGGAGGATGTTCCGAGGTGGTTAACGTCCTTACCCCTACTTATTACAGCTTGACAAAGGGAACACACGGCTTGACACCTGTTGTCCGCATTTCTGGTGAAATACCTCCACACCGAAGAGCTGATTTTTTTGGTATTTTCACCTGGCATGTCAACGGCCATATTCCTCCCACGGACAACAGGTGTCTCCCCGGGTGCCTGACTTAAACAAACCACCTCACCATCAGAATCCTCCTGGTCAATTTCCTCCCCAGCGCCAGCAACACCCATATCCTCCTCATCCTGGTGTACTTCAACACTGACATCTTCAATCTGACTATCAGGAACTGGACTGCGGGTGCTCCTTCCAGCACTTGCAGGGGGCGTGCAAATGGTGGAAGGCGCATGCTCTTCACGTCCAGTGTTGGGAAGGTCAGGCATCGCAACCGACACAATTGGACTCTCCTTGTGGATTTGGGATTTCGAAGAATGCACAGTTCTTTGCTGTGCTGCTTTTGCCAGCTTGAGTCTTTTCATTTTTCTAGCGAGAGGCTGAGTGCTTCCATCCTCATGTGAAGCTGAACCACTAGCCATGAACATAGGCCAGGGCCTCAGCCGTTCCTTGCCACTCCGTGTGGTAAATGGCATATTGGCAAGTTTACGCTTCTACTCCGACAATTTTATTTTAGGTTTTGGAGTCCTTTTTTTTTCTGATATTTGGTGTTTTGGATTTGACATGCTCTGTACTATGACATTGGGCATCGGCCTTGGCAGACGACGTTGCTGGCATTTCATCGTCTCGGCCATGACTAGTGGCAGCAGCTTCAGCACGAGGTGGAAGTGGATCTTGATCTTTCCCTAATTTTGGAACCTCAACATTTTTGTTCTCCATATTTTAATAGGCACAACTAAAAGGCACCTCAGGTAAACAATGGAGATGGATACTAGTATACAATTATGGACTGCCTGCCGACTGCAGACACAGAGGTAGCCACAGCCGTGAACTACCGTACTGTACTGTGTCTGCAGCTAATATAGACTGGTTGATAAAGAGAAGATGTCTATGTAACTATGTATGTATAAAGAAGACTGAAAAAAATCCACGGTTAGGTGGTATACAATTATGGACGGACTGCCTGCCGAGTGCAGACACAGAGGTAGCCACAGCCGTGAACTACCGTACTGTACTGTGTCTGCAGCTAATATAGACTGGTTGATAAAGAGAAGATGTCTATGTAACTATGTATGTATAAAGAAGAATGAAAAAAAACCACGGTTAGGTGGTATACAATTATGGACGGACTGCCTGCCGAGTGCAGACACAGAGGTAGCCACAGCCGTGAACTACCGTACTGTACTGTGTCTGCAGCTAATATAGACTGGTTGATAAAGAGAAGATGTCTATGTAACTATGTATGTATAAAGAAGAATGAAAAAAATCCACGGTTAGGTGGTATTACAATTATGGACGGACTGCCTGCCGAGTGCAGAGACACAGAGGTAGCCACAGCCGTGAACTACCGTACTGTGTCTGCTGCGACTGGATGATAAATGATATAAAAAATATATATATATCACTACTGCAGCCGGACAGGTATATATTATATATTATATAATGACGGACCTGCTGGACACTGTCTGTCAGCAGAATGAGTTTTATTTTTATAGAATAAAAAATAAAAAAACACACAAGTGAAGTCACACGACGAGTGTTTAACTTTTTCAGGCAATAACAATATAAGTATACTACTAACTATACTGGTGGTCAGTGTGGTCAGGTCACTGGTCAGTCACACTGGCAGTGGCACTCCTGCAGCAAAAGTGTGCACTGTTTAATTTTAATATAATATGTACTCCTGGCTCCTGCTATAACCTATAACTGGCACTGCAGTAGTGCTCCCCAGTCTCCCCCACAATTATAAGCTGTGTGAGCTGAGCAGTCAGACAGATATATAATATATATAGATGATGCAGCACACTGGCCTGAGCCTGAGCAGTGCACACAGATATGGTATGTGACTGACTGAGTCACTGTGTGTATCGCTTTTTTCAGGCAGAGAACGGATATATTAAATAAACTGCACTGTGTGTCTGGTGGTCACTCACTATATAATATATTATGTACTCCTGGCTCCTGCTATAACCTATAACTGGCACTGCAGTAGTGCTCCCCAGTCTCCCCCACAATTATAAGCTGTGTGAGCTGAGCAGTCAGACAGATATATATAATATTATATATAGATAATAGATGATGCAGCACACTGGCCTGAGCCTGAGCAGTGCACACAGATATGGTATGTGACTGACTGAGTCACTGTGTGTATCGCTTTTTTCAGGCAGAGAACGGATATATTAAATAAACTGCACTGTGTGTCTGGTGGTCACTCACTATATAATATATTATGTACTCCTGGCTCCTGCTATAACCTATAACTGGCACTGCAGTAGTGCTCCCCAGTCTCCCCCACAATTATAAGCTGTGTGAGCTGAGCAGTCAGACAGATATATATAATATTATATATAGATAATAGATGATGCAGCACACTGGCCTGAGCCTGAGCAGTGCACACAGATATGGTATGTGACTGAGTCACTGTGTGCTGTGTATCGCTTTTTTCAGGCAGAGAACGGATTATAAAGTAAACTGCACTGTCCTCACTAGTAAACTCTCTCCACTCAGTCTCTACACTTCTACAGTAACAGTACTCCTCCTAGTCAGCTCCAGTAAATCTCTCTCAGTCTCTTATAATCTAAATGGAGAGGACGCCAGCCACGTCCTCTCCCTATCAATCTCAATGCACGTGTGAAAATGGCGGCGACGCGCGGCTCCTTATATAGAATCCGAGTCTCGCGATAGAATCCGAGCCTCGCGAGAATCCGACAGCGTCATGATGACGTTCGGGCGCGCTCGGGTTAACCGAGCAAGGCGGGAAGATCCGAGTCGCTCGGACCCGTGAAAAAAAACATGAAGTTCTGGCGGGTTCGGATTCAGAGAAACCGAACCCGCTCATCTCTAGTATTAATTATTAATACATATTAGAGTAGATGTACAGTTGGACAGAATTTACGGCTCACTGCCACCAACCGAGGGGGAGTAGAACCTGTGGCGAGCAAAGCCAGCCGCCGTGCCCGATGCGTGGCTAACATAGGGAACTCACTGCGTCGCTGCCGGGATCCTGGCAGACTGGATGCCGCTGGTGGTAAAGTGACAGCAGGCACCCATCTGCCGGGATATCATATATATCCCTTCATAGGCATTTCTATAATGGGTGCAGTGTGTGTGGTGCACACGGGGCCCCTATGTCTGGGGGGCTCCCACACCGCGCACACTGCACCCAGATAGTATACTTACCGCTCAGGAGGCCCGCGACCATTTCCGAGTGATTTGCGCATGTCCCTGTGACAGGGCGCAGGTGCAATATTCCTGGAGACCGACGCACGAGTCTACTCAATAGAGGCTGCACGTGGGTCCCCTCTTCTCTTAAAATGCCCCTGTATCCCTTGCTACTGTAAGTTACCATACAGTAGTCCTAACCATTTGTATAGGTTATATAGTGTACAGTAGGAACCAAATATTACAATATCTTTCCAGCAAATTTGATGGGAAGTATAAGAAATACATGTGTCCCTCCAACCTAATACTGTAGCTGTGTCCAGTCCTCCAGTATCTGGAAAGCTTATCGTCATCCTTGGTTTCATTCCCCATATGGAGTTTTGAAAGGAATTACGGGATCAGTATGATTTACCTACAATCAAAATCCCAATGGTCAAAATACCGACAACAATTGACCGATGGTCAAAATACTGACAAGGTCAAAATACCGACATTTAAAACGTCGACACAGACAAAACACTGACATTTCAAAAGTTGACAGGTCAAATAGTCAACACAAGTTTAAAAAAAGATATTTGGTGTGTATGTTGACATAGGACAACATGGACACCGTGTAAGTGTACCGTGTCCCCTCGCATGGCTCACGTCGGGCATGGTGCCTCACGCACTATTATATTCCCCCTCCAGGTCCACTGGGATGGCAAAGTATGAACAAGTCGGTTTCAATGAAAAAGTCATGTCGATTTTGTGAGCTGTCGACATTTTAAATGGCGGTATTTTGACAGTGTCGACATTTGGTATCCGTTCACATGGTCGACCATGTTATGGTCGACAGTCATTAGGTCGACCACTATTGGTCGACATTGACATGGTCGACATGGACACATGGTCGACGCATGAAAATGGTCGACACGTGAAAGGTCGACACATGAAAAGGTCGACATGCGTTTTTTTTTAAGTTTTTTTTCTTTTGGGGAACTTTTCCATACTTTACGATCCACATGGACTACGATTGGAACGGTAAAGTGTGCCGAGCGAAGCGAAGGCACCATGCCCGAAGCATGGCGAGCGAAGCGGTGCACTAATTGGGGTTCCCAGTCACATTACACAAAAAACGACACCCAAAAAAGTTAAAAAACCCATGTCGACCTTTTCATATGTCGACATTTCATGTGTCGACCATTTTCATGTGTCGACCATGTGTCCATGTCGACCATGTCAATGACGACCAATAGTGGTCGACCTAATGACTGTCGACCATAACATGGTCGACCATTCATACCGGAACCTCGACATTTATAATGTAAGTATTTTGACCTTGTTGGCATTTTGACCTTGTTGGTATTTTGACCATCGGTCAAAGGTTATTGGTATTTTAACCGTTGGGATTTTCATTGTAGGTAAATTGACTGCATCCCGAAGTTACAAGTGACGTCTGAGTTTACTTTTAGTTTAGCAGATGTTTAGAAAATCAGTATTTCCATTTATACATTTTAATTGCAGTAAAAATAGTCGAAAACGAATAAATTAACCTGCACTACAGAACGGTATCTCACAATGAATACCCAGAACTCATAAAGATACAATAAAGCTTTTTTGAACTTTTGTTTCATTGCTTAGATAAGAGCTCTAGAAATTATTGTGTCTTAATTGTAATTATAATCTATGTACTGATAAAAATTCAGCCAGTGTTCCCGTTTCATTAGTGATAATTTCTTCATATTAAAATATAGATGACAAAAACCACATACTGTATACTAAGAGCTTCTTGCATTTTAAATATACATATTTAAACATTTTTTGGTAGATGCATAAGGGGGTAGAAAGAAAAAAATATATATTAAAGTTATTATTCGTGGCATAGATGGAAAAACCAAACAGATGCTGTAAATTGAAATTTTAAGGCTATGAGGGGTATTCAATTCAAGCCGGAACTGCCGTCTTGTTGGAAAGACAGCAGTTTCCGACTTTTTTAGGTCGGATAGTGTTGAGACCTATTCAATTGGGCTGCCGTTTTCTGACAGGTTGGCAATTCCGACTTGTTGGAAAACATGTGGATCGGCGAACTAGCCGCGGATCCACGTGTTTTGTTGGATTTGCGGCCAAATCCAACAGGTTTTAGCCCCATTTCCGACAAAGTCAATCCAACTTTAAAAAACGTTGGATTGACATTGTCGAGAATGGCCAAATCCGCTAATTGAATACTGAAATGTCGGATCCTTTCCGTCGGAAAGGATCTGACATCAATTGAATACCCCCCTATAAGGGAAATAAATGAGACATTATCACCCTATATGACAGTCAGACTAATGTATGAAAAAGAAGTCTCCTGTACAACAATGCCTAAAATAGAGGGTGGTGGAGGTGTCCGACCTTGAAGATGCATAAAGTGGACAGAGATACATGGGTCTATTTACTAAGCATTGGAGAGAGCTAAAGTGCATAGAGATAAAGTATCAGCCAATTAGCTCCTGTCATTTCACAGGCTGTGTTTGAAAAATGACAGCTATGAGCTGATTGGTTAGTACTTTTTCTCTCCCAATGGTTTGATGCATCTTGCCCAGAGTTTTTTTCATGGGCATGTTTATGAGAAGGCTAAAATATGCCGGTAATAATAATTTATTCCATAAGCAGAAAATAATACTAGAATCTGTGTCATATGTATTATGTAGTCATATGTAGTAAGCATAATCGATCTGTACTGATGGCATTGGTAATCTAACCTACACAAACATTATATTGCATAAATTAAGGCCCCAACGCAGGATTTATCGGGGGGGGGGGGGGGGGTTCCGTATATATATATATATATATATATATATATATATAAAAGAAAACAATGGAGGGCGCAGTGGTGAGTGTAAAATCACAAGTAATTTACTAACAAAATATTCACTCACATACATTCAAAGTAAAAGGTAACCAGCGCAATGTCGACAGTCAGTGGAGCCTCCGGATAGCCCACACCGATGAACACCGTTGCTCCCTGGATACCAACAGCCGCTGGGATCTTTCAGCCACACGGACTCCAAAACGGACCTCACACGCCGGTACTCCGGACACTGGATCCACGTCACAAGTCCTGCTGGCCACGCCCAATGCGTTTCGTCACGGGACTTCGTCAGGGGGTGTGGCTAGCACCATTACCGCACACAATTTATATCAAAGCAGCATAATTAATTTAAAGCAACATAATTGATTCAATAAACCTACACAGTTACAAATCTACGGTGATAGCAGCATAAACAGCATTATTAGACAAAAATACAGCGTATTAAAAACAGTACCATATAATACATATAAACAATAATATATATATATATTAAAAATGCACCGAGATAACAGCTAAATAGAGTAATATCCGTTAAAAGGGATAAACAGATCACAGCGGCTGTTGGTATCCAGGGAGCAACGGTGTTCATCGGTGTGGGCTATCCGGAGGCTCCACTGACTGTCGACATTGCGCTGGTTACCCTTTACTTTGAATGTATGTGAGTGAATATTTTGTTAGTAAATTATTTGTGATTTTACACTCACCACTGCGCCCTCCATTGTTTTCTTTTCTACATGTGCTGAGGAGTACGGGTTTACTCTTAAAGGAGGATTGCTGCAACAATACATTCGGACTGATATATTTTTCAATACTTTATTGTTGGAATGCGTGACTATATTTTGTCTATAATATATATATATATATATATATATATATATATATATATATATATATATATATATATGAAAGGAAGGTCGCACTCACGTGTAAATATTTGCCACAGCAGCTGGGGTGTCATCCACAGATTCCCGTCAGGGAGTCCACTTGTAGAGAAAGGTAATGGAGCACTCACCAGTCTTTCTTTGTTTAAGTGTCAAAAAATAGAAATTTTATTTCCCAAACAGCATAGCAGGACTGTCCACTACAGTCCAATGTGGTTACATAAAAAAGCCCAAACGTTTTCGGTCATATCCAGACCGTCATCAGGGGATACAGAAATCGTTAGAGAGCTGTCACATTATATTTGGAATACCAGCAGCCTAACTGACCCTGCCTCACCGGCTCCTTTTCTACCCACCATTCAAAAAAACGCGCCAAAACGGCGTCATGTTGTGGGCGGAGTCAGCCCGTCTTATTCATAATATTATATAAGCAGAGAACAACCATTGACACGGAGGCTGCTTATGGTAGGTGTACCTCATACATCTAATATGTGCTATATTGTAGGTAATACCCTGAGATATATATATGTATATTTACACAATGGTTGTTCTCTGCTTATATAATATTATGAATAAAACGGGCTGACTCCGCCCGCAACATGACGCCGTTTTGGCGCGTTTTTTTGAATGGTGGGTAGAAAAGGAGCCGGTGAGGCAGGGTCAGTTAGGCTGCTGGTATTCCAAGTATAATGTGACAGCTCTCTAACGATTTCTGTATCCCCTGATGACGGTCTGGATATGACCGAAAACGTTTGGGCTTTTTTATGTAACCACATTGGACTGTAGTGGACAGTCCTGCTACGCTGTTTGGGAAATAAAATTTCTATTTTTTGACACTTAAACAAAGAAAGACTGGTGAGTGCTCAATTACCTTTCTCTCTCTCTCTCTCTCTCTCTCTCTCTCTCTCTCTCTCTCTCTCTCTCTCTCTCTATATATATATATATATACACACACTGCTCAAAAAAATAAAGGGAACACTACAATAACACATCCTAGATCTGAATGAATGAAATATTCTTATTAAATACTTTGTTCTTTAAATAGTTGAATGTACTGACAACAAAATCACACAAAAATTATCAATGGAAATCAAATTTATTAACCCATGGAGGTCTGGATTTGGAGTCACACTCAAAATTAAAGTGGAAAAACACACTACAGGCTGATCCAACTTTGATGTAATGCCCTTAAAACAAGTCTTGCAGGAACTGCTGACACACTCCAGCCACATGAGGTCTAGCATTGCCTTGCATTAGGAGGAACCCAGGGCCAACCGCACCAGCATATGATCTCACAAGGGGTCTGAGGATCTCATCTCGGTACCTAATGGCAGTCAGGCTACCTCTGGCAAGCACATGGAGGGCTGTGCGGCCCCCCAAAGAAATGCCACCCCACACCATCATTACTGACCCACTGCCAAACCGGTCATGCTGGAGGATGTTGCAGGCAGCAGAACGTTCTCCTTGGCGTCTCCAGACTCTGTCATGTCTGTCACATGTGCTCAGTAACATAGTAACATAGTATCTAAGGTTGAAAAAAGACAATTGTCCATCGAGTTCAACCAATTTGTGGTCTCCTATGCACGATTATTTTGTATAAAATTTTGACTGAAGTTGATGATTGCCGTTACGTTTTACCCCCTTTTTTTTTATAATAACCATAGTGCGTGACTGTGCCCCTTAACCATGGATATCCTTATCTATTAGGAATTTATCTAATTTATCTAACCCAGCTCTCTAGACCTACTGTTAGGTCGTTAATGAAAATATTGAACAATAGCGGTCCTAATAACAAAATAACAAAAAAATAACAAAAGCGGGCCTTGCAGCACACCACTTAGCACTTCAGTCCAAATTGAAAAAGATCCATTAACCACAACGCGCTGCTCCCTATTATTCAACCAGTTTTTGACCCAAGTGCATATTGTGCTTCCTAGCCCTGATTCTTGTAGCTTGTAGATAAGTCTCATGTGTGGTACAGTGTCGAATGCTTTGGCAAAATCTAAAAAGATTACATCCACCACTTTACCCTGATCTAGGTTTGCGCTTACTGTTTCATAAAAGCCAAGTAAGTTGGTTTGACAGGATCTGTCCTTCATAAACCCATGTTGATTCCTTTTAATTACCTTATTGACTTCAAGGAACTTCTGAATACTATTTCTTAGAATACCTTCCAATACTTTCCCCATTATAGATGTAAGACTAACTGGTCTATAATTACCTGGTTCAGCTTCACTTCCCTTTTTGAATATAGGCACTACTTCCGCTATACGCCAGTCTTTGGGAACCATACCTGATATTACTGAATCCTTAAAGATCAAAAATAGCGGTTTTGCAAGTTCAGAGTGAAGCTCCATTAGAACCCTTGGGTGAATACCATCGGGACCTGGTGACTTATTAATCTTTAAATGTTTTAATCGGTCACAGACTACTTCCTCACTTAAATAAGTACCTATCAGTGGGATATTCTCATTATTAAGATTATGTGTTAGTCCCTGAATTGGGTCCTCTCTAGTAAATACTGTTGAAAAAAACTCATTTAGTGTGTCCGCTATGTCATTATCATTTTTGTTTAAGACTCCCAACTTGTCTTTTAAAAGGCCTATACTCTCCTTCTTTAATCTCTTGCTATTAATGTTTTTAAAGAATTTTTTGGGATTTGCTTTGCTTTCCTTTGCTACTAGTTTTTCAGTTTCTACTTTAGCCGCTCTTATTTCCTTTTTGCATATTTTGCTACATTCCTTATAGTGCTGAAATGACTCTGCTTCCCCGTCAGATTTGTATTTTTTAAATGCTCGCCTTTTCTTACCCATAAGTTCCTTTATCTTTTTGTTAAGCCACATCGGTTTATGATTTTTATTCCTTTTTTTGCTGCTCGTAGGAATAAATCTGAGTGTATTTTTAGCTAGCAGGAAATTTAGTACCTCCCATTTCTCCGTAGTATTTTTTCCTAAAAACAAACCTTCCCATTCAATATTCCTGAAAAATACCCTCATCTTTTCAAAATTTAGAGTCCTAGTTGAGCCAGTATAGGGCTGTTTATGAAAACTGATATTAAATGTGACCATATTGTGGTCGCTGTTTCCTTTGGGTTCCCCTACTATAATACCTGATACCAAATCCCCATTGTTTGTTAATACCAGGTCTAAGATTGCATTGTACCTAGTTGGTTCCTCAATTAGTTGAACTAAGTAGTTATCATTAAGTGTGTTTAAAAACATATTGCCCCTAGCAGTATCACATGAATCGTTTTTCCAGTTTATCTCTGGATAGTTAAAAACTCCCATCACTACTATGTCTCCTACTCCTGCTGCTCTTTCAATTTGCTTTAGCAACAATTCCTCATCAGATACATTGATACCAGGCGGCCTATAGCATACACCCAATACTAACTTTTTTATTCCCTTTTCTCCGCATGCAATTTCTACCCATAATGTCTTGACAGTGTCTACAGTCCCCTCCTGAATATCTTCCCGTATATCAGGTTTTAAAAACGGCTTTACGTAAAGACACACCCCTCCACCCTTTTTATTTAGTCTGTCTCTCCTAAACAGTGTATAGCCCTCTAGATTGACTGTCCAATAGAGATGAGCGCCGGAAATTTTTCGGGTTTTGTGTTTTGGTTTTGGGTTCGGTTCCGCGGCCGTGTTTTGGGTTCGAACGCGTTTTGGCAAAACCTCACCGAATTTTTTTTGTCGGATTCGAGTGTGTTTTGGATTCGGGTGTTTTTTTTAATAAAACACTAAAAAACAGCTTAAATCATAGAATTTGGGGGTCATTTTGATCCCAAAGTATTATTAACCTCAAAAACCATAATTTACACTCATTTTCAGTCTATTCTGAATACCTCACACCTCACAATATTATTTTTAGTCCTAAAATTTGCACCTAGGTCGCTGGATGACTAAGCTGGGCGACCCTAGTGGCCGACACAAACACCGGGCCCATCTAGGAGTGGCACTGCAGTGTCACGCAGGATGTCCCTTCCAAAAAACCCTCCCCAAACAGCACATGACGCAAAGAAAAAAAGAGGCGCAATGAGGTAGCTGACTGTGTGAGTAAGATAAGCGACCCTAGTGGCCGACACAAACACCGGGCCCATCTAGGAGTGGCACTGCAGTGTCACGCAGGATGTCCCTTCCAAAAAACCCTCCCCAAACAGCACATGACGCAAAGAAAAAAAGAGGCGCAATGAGGTAGCTCTGTGAGTAAGATAAGCGACCCTAGTGGCCGACACAAACACCGGGCCCATCTAGGAGTGGCACTGCAGTGTCACGCAGGATGTCCCTTCCAAAAAACCCTCCCCAAACAGCACATGACGCAAAGAAAAAAAGAGGCGCAATGAGGTAGCTGACTGTGTGAGTAAGATAAGCGACCCTAGTGGCCGACACAAACACCGGGCCCATCTAGGAGTGGCACTGCAGTGTCACGCAGGATGTCCCTTCCAAAAAACCCTCCCCAAACAGCACATGACGCAAAGAAAAAAAGAGGCGCAATGAGGTAGCTGACTGTGTGAGTAAGATAAGCGACCCTAGTGGCCGACACAAACACCGGGCCCATCTAGGAGTGGCACTGCAGTGTCACGCAGGATGTCCCTTCCAAAAAACCCTCCCCAAACAGCACATGACGCAAAGAAAAAAAGAGGCGCAATGAGGTAGCTGTGTGAGTAAGATAAGCGACCCTAGTGGCCGACACAAACACCGGGCCCATCTAGGAGTGGCACTGCAGTGTCACGCAGGATGTCCCTTCCAAAAAACCCTCCCCAAACAGCACATGACGCAAAGAAAAATTAAAGAAAAAAGAGGTGCAAGATGGAATTGTCCTTGGGCCCTCCCACCCACCCTTATGTTGTATAAACAGGACATGCACACTTTAACCAACCCATCATTTCAGTGACAGGGTCTGCCACACGACTGTGACTGATATGACGGGTTGGTTTGGACCCCCACCAAGAAAGAAGCAATTAATCTCTCCTTGCACAAACTGTCTCTACAGAGGCAAGATGTCCACCTCATCATCATCCTCCGATATATCACCGTGTACATCCCCCTCCTCACAGATTATCAATTCGTCCCCACTGGAATCCACCATCTCAGCTCCCTGTGTACTTTGTGGAGGCAATTGCTGCTGGTCAATGTCTCCGCGGAGGAATTGATTATAATTCATTTTAATGAACATCATCTTCTCCACATTTTCTGGATGTAACCTCGTACGCCGATTGCTGACAAGGTGAGCGGCGGCACTAAACACTCTTTCGGAGTACACACTTGTGGGAGGGCAACTTAGGTAGAATAAAGCCAGTTTGTGCAAGGGCCTCCAAATTGCCTCTTTTTCCTGCCAGTATAAGTACGGACTGTGTGACGTGCCTACTTGGATGCGGTCACTCATATAATCCTCCACCATTCTTTCAATGGTGAGAGAATCATATGCAGTGACAGTAGACGACATGTCCGTAATTGTTGTCAGGTCCTTCAGTCCGGACCAGATGTCAGCATCAGCAGTCGCTCCAGACTGCCCTGCATCACCGCCAGCGGGTGGGCTCGGAATTCTGAGCCTTTTCCTCGCACCCCCAGTTGCGGGAGACTGTGAAGGAGGAGATGTTGACAGGTCGCGTTCCGCTTGACTTGACAATTTTCTCACCAGCAGGTCTTTCAACCCCAGCAGACTTGTGTCTACCGGAAAGAGAGATCCAAGGTAGGTTTTAAATCTAGGATCGAGCACGGTGGCCAAAATGTAGTGCTCTGATTTCAACAGATTGACCACCCGTGAATCCTGGTTAAGCGAATTAAGGGCTCCATCCACAAGTCCCACATGCCTAGCGGAATCGCTCCGTGTTAGCTCCTCCTTCAATGTCTCCAGCTTCTTCTGCAAAAGCCTGATGAGGGGAATGACCTGACTCAGGCTGGCAGTGTCTGAACTGACTTCACGTGTGGCAAGTTCAAAGGGCATCAGAACCTTGCACAACGTTGAAATCATTCTCCACTGCGCTTGAGACAGGTGCATTCCACCTCCTATATCGTGGTCAGATGTATAGGCTTGAATGGCCTTTTGCTGCTCCTCCAACCTCTGAAGCATATAGAGGGTTGAATTCCACCTCGTTACCACTTCTTGCTTCAGATGATGGCAGGGCAGGTTCAGGCGTTTTTGGTGTTGCTCCAGTCTTCTGTACGTGGTGCCTGTACGCCGAAAGTGTCCCGCAATTCTTCTGGCCACCGACAGCATCTCTTGCACGCCCCTGACGTTTTTTAAAAAATTCTGCACCACCAAATTCAAGGTATGTGCAAAACATGGGACGTGCTGGAATTTGCCCATATTTAATGCACACACAATATTGCTGGCGTTGTCCGATGCCACAAATCCACAGGAGAGTCCAATTGGGGTAAGCCATTCCGCGATGATCTTCCTCAGTTGCCGTAAGAGGTTTTCAGCTGTGTGCGTATTCTGGAAACCGGTGATACAAAGCGTAGCCTGCCTAGGAAAGAGTTGGCGTTTGCGAGATGCTGCTACTGGTGCCGCTGCTGCTGTTCTTGCAGCGGGAGGCAATACATCTACCCAGTGGGCTGTCACAGTCATGTAGTCCTGAGTCTGCCCTGCTCCACTTGTCCACATGTCCGTGGTTAAGTGGACATTGGGTACAACTGCATTTTTTAGGACACTG
This sequence comes from Pseudophryne corroboree, assembly GCF_028390025.1. Classification (NCBI taxonomy): domain Eukaryota; kingdom Metazoa; phylum Chordata; class Amphibia; order Anura; family Myobatrachidae; genus Pseudophryne; species Pseudophryne corroboree. Next base: position 463,954,080 of record NC_086451.1, on the reverse strand, counting down.
GTGACTCTTTTTCTGAGGTCTGTGTACATTTTCGGTATCGCCTGCCTAGAGAAATGGAACCTAGATGGTATTTGGTACCGGGGACACAGTACCTCCAACAAGTCTCTAGTTGGCTCTGCAGTAATGATGGATACCGGAACCACGTTTCTCACCACCCAGGATGCCAAGGCCTCAGTTATCCGCTTTGCAGTAGGATGACTGCTGTGATATTTCATCTTCCTCGCAAAGGACTGTTGAACAGTCAATTGCTTACTGGAAGTAGTACAAGTGGGCTTACGACTTCCCCTCTGGGATGACCATCGACTCCCAGCAGCAACAACAGCAGCGCCAGCAGCAGTAGGCGTTACACGCAAGGATGCATCGGAGGAATCCCAGGCAGGAGAGGAATCGTCAGAATTGCCAGTGACATGGCCTGCAGGACTATTGGCATTCCTGGGGAAGGAGGAAATTGACACTGAGGGAGTTGGTGGGGTGGTTTGCGGGAGCTTGGTTACAAGAGGAAGGGATTTACTGGTCAGTGGACTGCTTCCGCTGTCACCCAAAGTTTTTGAACTTGTCACTGACTTATTATGAATGCGCTGCAGGTGACGTATAAGGGAGGATGTTCCGAGGTGGTTAACGTCCTTACCCCTACTTATTACAGCTTGACAAAGGCAACACACGGCTTGACACCTGTTGTCCGCATTTCTGTTGAAATACCTCCACACCGAAGAGCTGATTTTTTTGGTATTTTCACCAGGCATGTCAACGGCCATATTCCTCCCACGGACAACAGGTGTCTCCCCGGGTGCCTGACTTAAACAAACCACCTCACCATCAGAATCCTCCTGGTCAATTTCCTCCCCAGCGCCAGCAACACCCATATCCTCCTCATCCTGGTGTACTTCAACACTGACATCTTCAATCTGACTATCAGGAACTGGACTGCGGGTGCTCCTTCCAGCACTTGCAGGGGGCGTGCAAATGGTGGAAGGCGCATGCTCTTCACGTCCAGTGTTGGGAAGGTCAGGCATCGCAACCGACACAATTGGACTCTCCTTGTGGATTTGGGATTTCGAAGAACGCACAGTTCTTTGCGGTGTTACTGCTTTTGCCAGCTTGAGTCTTTTCATTTTTCTAGCGGGAGGCTGAGTGCTTCCATCCTCATGTGAAGCTGAACCACTAGCCATGAACATAGGCCAGGGCTTCAGCCGTTCCTTGCCACTCCGTGTGGTAAATGGCATATTGGCAAGTTTACGCTTCTCCTCCGACAATTTTATTTTAGGTTTTGGAGTCCTTTTTTTTTCTGATATTTGGTGTTTTGGATTTGACATGCTCTGTACTATGCCATTGGGCATCGGCCTTGGCAGACGACGTTGCTGGCATTTCATCGTCTCGGCCATGACTAGTGGCAGCAGCTTCAGCACGAGGTGGAAGTGGATCTTGATCTTTCCCTAATTTTGGAACCTCAACATTTTTGTTCTCCATATTTTAATAGGCACAACTAAAAGGCACCTCAGGTAAACAATGGAGATGGATGGATACTAGTACTAGCTAATAATACTAGTACTAATACTAGCTAATAATAATAGTACTAGCTAATAATACTAGCTAGATACTAGCTGCTAATATAGACTGGTTGATAATGAGATGTAGTATGTATAAAGAAGAAAGAAAAAAAAAACCACGGGTAGGTGGTATACAATTATGGATGGACTGCCGAGTGCCGACACAGAGGTAGCTACAGCCGTGAACTACCGTACTGTGTCTGCTGCTAGTATAGACTGGATGATAAATAATGATATAAAAAATATATCACTACTGCAGCCGGACAGGTATATAATATTATATAATGAAGGACCTGCTGGACACTGTCTGTCAGCAGAATGAGTTTTTTATAGAAGAAAAAAACACCACACAAGTCACACGAGTCCACGACGAGTGTACTTTTTCAGGCAGACAATCAATAAATATAGTACTATAGTACTGGTGGTCAGTGTGGTCAGGTCACTGGTCACAGTGGTCAGTCACACTGGCAGTGGCACTAGTCTCTCTCTGGCAGCAAAAGTGTGCACTGTTTAATATGTACTCCTGGCTCCTGCTATAACCCATAACTGCTCCCCAGTCTCCCCCACAATTAAGCTGTGTGAGCACAGTCAGATATTAATGACGGACCTGCTGGACACTGTCTGTCAGCAGAATGAGTTTTTTAAAGAAGAAAAAAACACCACACAAGTCACACGAGTCCACGACGAGTGTACTTTTTCAGGCAGACAATCAATAAATATAGTACTATAGTACTGGTGGTCAGTGTGGTCAGGTCACTGGTCACAGTGGTCAGTCACACTGGCAGTGGCACTAGTCTCTCTCTGGCAGCAAAAGTGTGCACTGTTTAATATGTACTCCTGGCTCCTGCTATAACCTATAACTGCTCCCCAGTCTCCCCCACAATTAAGCTGTGTGAGCACAGTCAGATATTAATGACGGACCTGCTGGACACTGTCTGTCAGCAGAATGAGTTTTTTAAAGAAGAAAAAAACACCACACAAGTCACACGAGTCCACGACGAGTGTACTTTTTCAGGCAGACAATCAATAAATATAGTACTATAGTACTGGTGGTCAGTGTGGTCAGGTCACTGGTCACAGTGGTCAGTCACACTGGCAGTGGCACTAGTCTCTCTCTGGCAGCAAAAGTGTGCACTGTTTAATATGTACTCCTGGCTCCTGCTATAACCTATAACTGCTCCCCAGTCTCCCCCACAATTAAGCTGTGTGAGCACAGTCAGATATTAATGACGGACCTGCTGGACACTGTCTGTCAGCAGAATGAGTTTTTTAAAGAAGAAAAAAACACCACACAAGTCACACGAGTCCACGACGAGTGTACTTTTTCAGGCAGACAATCAATAAATATAGTACTATAGTACTGGTGGTCAGTGTGGTCAGGTCACTGGTCACAGTGGTCAGTCACACTGGCAGTGGCACTAGTCTCTCTCTGGCAGCAAAAGTGTGCACTGTTTAATATGTACTCCTGGCTCCTGCTATAACCTATAACTGCTCCCCAGTCTCCCCCACAATTAAGCTGTGTGAGCACAGTCAGATATTAATGACGGACCTGCTGGACACTGTCTGTCAGCAGAATGAGTTTTTTAAAGAAGAAAAAAACACCACACAAGTCACACGAGTCCACGACGAGTGTACTTTTTCAGGCAGACAATCAATAAATATAGTACTATAGTACTGGTGGTCAGTGTGGTCAGGTCACTGGTCACAGTGGTCAGTCACACTGGCAGTGGCACTAGTCTCTCTCTGGCAGCAAAAGTGTGCACTGTTTAATATGTACTCCTGGCTCCTGCTATAACCTATAACTGCTCCCCAGTCTCCCCCACAATTAAGCTGTGTATCGTTTTTTTCAGGCAGAGAACAAGAACAGAACGGATTATTATTTAAATATTAATAAATTATAAAACTGCACTGGTGGTCAGGTCACTGGTCATCAGTCACTAGTAGTATAATATAATAACTCCTCCTAAGCTCCAGTAAGTATAGTAATGAACGTGTCTCACTCTCACTCTCCTATTTTAATTTCTAAACGGAGAGGACGCCAGCCACGTCCTCTCCCTATCAATCTCAATGCACGTGTGAAAATGGCGGCGACGCGCGGCTCCTTATATAGAATCCGAGTCTCGCGATAGAATCCGAGCCTCGCGAGAATCCGACAGTGTGATGATGACGTTCGTGCGCGCTCGGGTTAACCGAGCAAGGCGGGAATATCCGAGTCGCTCGGCCCCGTGTAAAAAAAACTGAAGTTCGGGCGGGTTCGGATTCAGAGGAACCGAACCCGCTCATCTCTACTGTCCAATCATGAGATTTGTCCCACCAAGTTTCAGTAATGCCTATAATATCATACTGTTTGCTTGCTGCAAGTATTTCTAGTTCGCCCTGTTTACCAGTAATGCGTCTAGCGTTTACATACATACAACTAAGATAAGTATTTTCCCTTGCGTTAGGGACATCTTTCACCTTATGTAGCAATGATGACCTGTAATCGTCATTGGTTAGTGCTTTGGTAAAATCTCTTTTAGTACCCATGTTAGTAACCTTACCGCCTGCTCTTATCCTCCCCCTACTTCTCTCCCATTTCGTTTACCACTGCCATCCCCACTATTCTCACTGCACGCCCCGTAGTTTCTAGCTAAACCCTACCCCCAGGCTCCTAGTTTAAAATCTCTTCCAACCTTCTAACCATCCTTCCCCTCAGCACCGCTGCCCCCTCCTCAGTCAGGTGCAATCCATCACGACAAAAGAGATGGCGCCTGACTGAGAAGTCCGCCCAGTGTTCCAGGAACACAAACCCCTCTTTCCTGCACCAATCCCTAAGCCACACATTTACCTCCTTAATCTCCCTCTGCCTCCCTGGACAAGCGCGTGGCACGGGTAATATTTCGGAGAATATTACCTTAGATGTCCTTGCCTTAAGTTTCTTTCCTAAGTCCCTATAGTCTTTCTTAAGGACATCCCACCTTCCGCTAACTTTGTCATTGGTGCCAACGTGCACCAAGACCGCTGGGTCTTTCCCAGCCCCTCCCAACAATCTATCTACCCGGTCCGCAGTGTGCCGTACCTGAGCACCTGGGAGACAACAGACTGTACGGCGATCACAGTCCCGGTAGCAGATTGCCCTATCTGCCTTCCTGATGATAGAATCCCCTACCACCACCTTCTGACTAGGTACCTCACTATCTTTTATCCCAACTGCGCCAGAGGGACCGCTCCTCTGGATGCTAGAGGGAGCAGTCTCCTCCGGCACCGTCATTTCTTCACTATCATCCTCCGATTTCTCGTCCAGTCGGGCAAATTTGTTCGGGTTTGATAGTTCGGAGATGTCAAGCCTACCCCTCTTTTTCTTCCTTCTAACTGTGACCCAGCTGGCTACCTGATCATCATCCTCTTCTACCAGTGACCCCTCCCGCAACTCCTCCACCGTTCTGTCTAAACTTCGCTCGAGATTGTGAATCTCCCTCAGTCGCATAACGGTTTGCTCTAGATCAGTTACCTGGGCTTCCAGGGCAACCGTTCGCACACACCTCGTGCAGATGTAATCAAACTGGGCCGGTAGCTCCAGGTGTGCATACATCTTGCACGACATGCACTGAGTGAGGTCCCTGCACTGAGTGAGAACCTGCTTTCATCTGTGAAGAGCACAGGGCGCCAGTGGCGAATTTGCCAATCTTGGTGTTCTCTGGCAAATGCCAAACGTCCTGCACGGTGTTGGGCTGTAAGCACAACCCCCACCTGTGGACGTCGGGCCCTCATACCACCCTCATGGAGTCTGTTTCTGATCATTTGAGTAGACACATGAACATTTGTGGCTTGCTGGAGGTCATTTTGCAGGGCTCTGGCAGTGCTCCTCCTGTTCCTCCTTGCACAAAGGCGGAGGTAGCTGTCCTGCTGCTCGGTTGTTGCCCTCCTACGGCCTCCTCCGCGTCTCCTGATGTACTGGCCTGTCTCCTGGTAGCGCCTCCATGCTCTGGACACTACACTGACAGACACAGCAAACCTTCTTACCACAGCTCGCATTGATGTGCCATCCTGGATGAGCTGCACTACCTGAGCCACTTGTGTGGGTTGTAGACTCCGTCTCATGCTACCACTAGAGTGAAAGCACCGCCAGCTTTCAAAAGATACCAAATCATCAGACAGAAAGCATAGGAGCTGAGAAGTGGTCTGTGGTCACCACCTGCAGAACAAATCCTTTATTGGGGGCGTCTTGCTAATTGCCTATAATTTCCACCGGTTGTCTATTCCATTTGCACAACAGCATGTGAAATTGATTGTCAATCAGTGTTGCTTCCTAAGTGGACAGTTTGATTTCACAGAAGTGTGATTGACTTGGAGTTACATTGTGTTGTTTAAGTGTTCCCTTTATTTTTTGAGCAGTGTATATATATATATATATATATATATATATTATATGGTATTTGATATGCCGGCTGTTGGGATCCTGCCTCTCAGTATACCGGAGCCGGAATCCCGACAGTCGGCACACCGACAACTTTTGTGCCTCTTGAAATAAGCATTTTACATTTCTTTAAAATATATTAAACCATTTTTATCATTTTAGAAATTTTTATTTTTACTATTTCTAATTTTCAAAATATTAAGAAAAAATGTTTTATTTGTGTGTGTGTGTGTATATATATATATATATATATATACATACATACAGTATCTAGGTGATCCGGCACTCCTAATAATGTCCAACAGCCTGTGTGCCCTTGTCCCAAAATGTAGACATGGTGGGGTCAGAACAGGTGAGTAGAGATGAGCGCCTGAAATTTTTCGGGTTTTGTGTTTTGGTTTTGGGTTCGGTTCCGCGGCCGTGTTTTGGGTTGGACCGCGTTTTGGCAAAACCTCACCGAATTTTTTTTGTCGGATTCGGGTGTGTTTTGGATTCGGGTGTTTTTTTCAAAAAACCCTAAAAAACAGCTTAAATCATAGAATTTGGGGGTCATTTTGATCCCAAAGTATTATTAACCTCAAAAACCATAATTTCCACTCATTTTCAGTCTATTCTGAATACCTCACACCTCACAATATTATTTTTAGTCCTAAAATTTGCACCGAGGTCGCTGTGTGAGTAAGATAAGCGACCCTAGTGGCCGACACAAACACCGGGCCCATCTAGGAGTGGCACTGCAGTGTCACGCAGGATGTCCCTTCCAAAAAACCCTCCCCAAACAGCACATGACGCAAAGAAAAAAAGAGGCGCAATGAGGTAGCTGTGTGAGTAAGATTAGCGACCCTAGTGGCCGACACAAACACCGGGCCCATCTAGGAGTGGCACTGCAGTGTCACGCAGGATGTCCCTTCCAAAAAACCCTCCCTAAACAGCACATGACGCAAAGAAAAAAAGAGGCGCAATGAGGTAGCTGACTGTGTGAGTAAGATAAGCGACCCTAGTGGCCGACACAAACACCGGGCCCATCTAGGAGTGGCACTGCAGTGTCACGCAGGATGTCCCTTCCAAAAAACCCTCCCCAAAAAGCACATGACGCAAAGAAAAAAAGAGGCGCAATGAGGTAGCTGACTGTGTGAGTAAGATAAGCGACCCTAGTGGCCGACACAAACACCGGGCCCATCTAGGAGTGGCACTGCAGTGTCACGCAGGATGTCCCTTCCAAAAAACCCTCCCCAAACAGCACATGACGCAAAGAAAAAAAGAGGCGCAATGAGGTAGCTGACTGTGTGAGTAAGATTAGCGACCCTAGTGGCCGACACAAACACCGGGCCCATCTAGGAGTGGCACTGCAGTGTCACGCAGGATGGCCCTTCCAAAAAACCCTCCCCAAACAGCACATGACGCAAAGAAAAAAAGAGGCGCAATGAGGTAGCTGACTGTGTGAGTAAGATAAGCGACCCTAGTGGCCGACACAAACACCGGGCCCATCTAGGAGTGGCACTGCAGTGTCACGCAGGATGTCCCTTCCAAAAAACCCTACCCAAACAGCACATGACGCAAAGAAAAAAAGAGGCGCAATGAGGTAGCTGTGTGAGTAAGATTAGCGACCCTAGTGGCCGACACAAACACCGGGCCCATCTAGGAGTGGCACTGCAGTGTCACGCAGGATGTCCCTTCCAAAAAACCCTCCCAAAACAGCACATGACGCAAAGAAAAAAAGAGGCGCAATGAGGTAGCTGTGTGAGTAAGATTAGCGACCCTAGTGGCCGACACAAACACCGGGCCCATCTAGGAGTGTCACTGCAGTGTCACGCAGGATGTCCCTTCCAAAAAACCCTCCCCAAACAGCACATGACGCAAAGAAAAAAAGAGGCGCAATGAGGTAGCTGACTGTGTGAGTAAGATAAGCGACCCTAGTGGCCGACACAAACACCGGGCCCATCTAGGAGTGTCACTGCAGTGTCACGCAGGATGTCCCTTCCAAAAAACCCTCCCCAAACAGCACATGACGCAAAGAAAAAAAGAGGCGCAATGAGGTAGCTGACTGTGTGAGTAAGATAAGCGACCCTAGTGGCCGACACAAACACCGGGCCCATCTAGGAGTGGCACTGCAGTGTCACGCAGGATGTGCCTTCCAAAAAACCCTCCCCAAACAGCACATGACGCAAAGAAAAAAAGAGGCGCAATGAGGTAGCTGTGTGAGTAAGATTAGCGACCCTAGTGGCCGACACAAACACCGGGCCCATCTAGGAGTGTCACTGCAGTGTCACGCAGGATGTCCCTTCCAAAAAACCCTCCCCAAACAGCACATGACGCAAAGAAAAAAAGAGGCGCAATGAGGTAGCTGACTGTGTGAGTAAGATAAGCGACCCTAGTGGCCGACACAAACACCGGGCCCATCTAGGAGTGGCACTGCAGTGTCACGCAGGATGGCCCTTCCAAAAAACCCTCCCCAAACAGCACATGACGCAAAGAAAAAGAAAAGAAAAAAGAGGTGCAAGATGGAATTGTCCTTGGGCCCTCCCACCCACCCTTATGTTGTATAAACAGGACATACACACTTTAGCCAACCCATCATTTCAGTGACAGGGTCTGCCACACGACTGTGACTGATATGACGGGTTGGTTTGGACCCCCCCAAAAAAAGAAGCAATTAATCTCTCCTTGCACAAACTGGCTCTACAGAGGCAAGATGTCCACCTCATCATCATCCTCCGATATATCACCGTGTACATCCCCCTCCTCACAGATTATCAATTCGTCCCCACTGGAATCCACCATCTCAGCTCCCTGTGTACTTTGTGGAGGCAATTGCTGCTGGTCAATGTCTCCGCGGAGGAATTGATTATAATTCATTTTAATGAACATCATCTTCTCCACATTTTCTGGATGTAACCTCGTACGCTGATTGCTGACAAGGTGAGCGGCGGCACTAAACACTCTTTCGGAGTACACACTTGTGGGAGGGCAACTTAGGTAGAATAAAGCCAGTTTGTGCAAGGGCCTCCAAATTGCCTCTTTTTCCTGCCAGATTAAGTACGGACTGTGTGACGTGCCTACTTGGATGCGGTCACTCATATAATCCTCCACCATTCTTTCAATGTTGAGAGAATCATATGCAGTGACAGTAGACGACATGTCCGTAATCGTTGTCAGGTCCTTCAGTCCGGACCAGATGTCAGCATCAGCAGTCGCTCCAGACTGCCCTGCATCACCGCCAGTGGGTGGGCTCGGAATTCTGAGCCTTTTCCTCGCACCCCCAGTTGCGGGAGAATGTGAAGGAGGAGATGTTGACAGGTCGCGTTCCGCTTGACTTGACAATTTTCTCACCAGCAGGTCTTTCAACCCCAGCAGACTTGTGTCTGCCGGAAAGAGAGATCCAAGGTAGGCTTTAAATCTAGGATCGAGCATGGTGGCCAAAATGTAGTGCTCTGATTTCAACAGATTGACCACCCGTGAATCCTTGTTAAGCGAATTAAGGGCTCCATCCACAAGTCCCACATGCCTAGCGGAATCGCTCCGTGTTAGCTCCTCCTTCAATGTCTCCAGCTTCTTCTGCAAAAGCCTGATGAGGGGAATGACCTGACTCAGGCTGGCAGTGTCTGAACTGACTTCACGTGTGGCAAGTTCAAAGGGCATCAGAACCTTGCACAACGTTGAAATCATTCTCCACTGCGCTTGAGACAGGTGCATTCCACCTCCTATATCGTGCTCAATTGTATAGGCTTGAATGGCCTTTTGCTGCTCCTCCAACCTCTGAAGCATATAGAGGGTTGAATTCCACCTCGTTACCACTTCTTGCTTCAGATGATGGCAGGGCAGGTTCAGTAGTTTTTGGTGGTGCTCCAGTCTTCTGTACGTGGTGCCTGTACGCCGAAAGTGTCCCGCAATTCTTCTGGCCACCGACAGCATCTCTTGCACGCCCCTGTCGTTTTTAAAAAAATTCTGCACCACCAAATTCAAGGTATGTGCAAAACATGGGACGTGCTGGAATTTGCCCATATTTAATGCACACACAATATTGCTGGCGTTGTCCGATGCCACAAATCCACAGGAGAGTCCAATTGGGGTAAGCCATTCCGCGATGATCTTCCTCAGTTGCCGTAAGAGGTTTTCAGCTGTGTGCGTATTCTGGAAAGCGGTGATACAAAGCGTAGCCTGCCTAGGAAAGAGTTGGCGTTTGCGAGATGCTGCTACTGGTGCCGCCGCTGCTGTTCTTGCGGCGGGAGTCCATACAACTACCCAGTGGGCTGTCACAGTCATATAGTCCTGACCCTGCCCTGCTCCACTTGTCCACATGTCCGTGGTTAAGTGGACATTGGGTCCAGCTGCATTTTTTAGGACACTGGTGAGTCTTTTTCTGAGGTCCGTGTACATTTTCGGTATCGCCTGCCTAGAGAAGTGGAACCTAGATGGTATTTGGTAACGGGGGCACACTGCCTCAATAAATTGTCTAGTTCCCTGTGAACTAACGGCGGATACCGGACGCACGTCTAACACCAACATAGTTGTCAAGGCCTCAGTTATCCGCTTTGCAGCAGGATGACTGCTGTGATATTTCATCTTCCTCGCAAAGGACTGTTGAACAGTCAATTGCTTACTGGAAGTAGTACAAGTGGGCTTACGACTTCCCCTCTGGGATGACCATCGACTCCCAGCAGCAACAACAGCAGCGCCAGCAGCAGTAGGCGTTACACGCAAGGATGCATCGGAGGAATCCCAGGCAGGAGAGGACTCGTCAGAATTGCCAGTGACATGGCCTGCAGGACTATTGGCATTCCTGGGGAAGGAGGAAATTGACACTGAGGGAGTTGGTGGGGTGGTTTGCGTGAGCTTGGTTACAAGAGGAAGGGATTTACTGGTCAGTGGACTGCTTCCGCTGTCACCCAAAGTTTTTGAACTTGTCACTGACTTATTATGAATGCGCTGCAGGTGACGTATAAGGGAGGATGTTCTGAGGTGGTTAACGTCCTTACCCCTACTTATTACAGCTTGACAAAGGGAACACACGGCTTGACACCTGTTGTCCGCATTTCTGTTGAAATAGTTCCACACCGAAGAGCTGATTTTTTTGGTATTTTCACCAGGCATGTCAACGGCCATATTCCTCCCACGGACAACAGGTGTCTCCCCGGGTGCCTGACTTAAACAAACCACCTCACCATCAGAATCCTCCTGGTCAATTTCCTCCCCAGCGCCAGCAACACCCATATCCTCCTCATCCTGGTGTACTTCAACACTGACATCTTCAATCTGACTATCAGGAACTGGACTGCGGGTGCTCCTTCCAGCACTTGCAGGGGGCGTGCAAATGGTGGAAGGCGCATGCTCTTCACGTCCAGTGTTGGGAAAGTCAGGCATCGCAACCGACACAATTGGACTCTCCTTGTGGATTTGGGATTTCGAAGAACGCACAGTTCTTTGCGGTGCTTTTGCCAGCTTGAGTCTTTTCAGTTTTCTAGCGAGAGGCTGAGTGCTTCCATCCTCATGTGAAGCTGAACCACTAGCCATGAACATAGGCCAGGGCCTCAGCCGTTCCTTGCCACTCCGTGTGGTAAATGGCATATTGGCAAGTTTACGCTTCTCCTCCGACAATTTTATTTTAGGTTTTGGAGTCCTTTTTTTACTGATATTTGGTGTTTTGGATTTGACATGCTCTGTACTATGACATTGGGCATCGGCCTTGGCAGACGACGTTGCTGGCATTTCATCGTCTTGGCCATGACTAGTGGCAGCAGCTTCAGCACGAGGTGGAAGTGGATCTTGATCTTTCCCTAATTTTGGAACCTCAACATTTTTGTTCTCCATATTTTAATAGGCACAACTAAAAGGCACCTCAGGTAAACAATGGAGATGGATGGATACTAGTATACAATTATGAATGGACTGCCGAGTGCCGACACAGAGGTAGCTACAGCCGTGGACTACCGTACTGTACTGTGTCTGCTGCTAATATAGACTGGATGATAATGAGATGTAGTATGTATAAAGAAGAAAGAAAAAAAAACCACGGGTAGGTGGTATACAATTATGGATGGACTGCCGAGTGCCGACACAGAGGTAGCTACAGCCGTGGACTTCCATACTGTACTGTGTCTGCTGCTAATATAGACTGGATGATAATGAGATGTAGTATGTATAAAGAAGAAAGAAAAAAAAAACCACGGGTAGGTGGTATACAATTATGGATGGACTGCCGAGTGCCGACACAGAGGTAGCTACAGCCGTGGACTACCGTACTGTACTGTGTCTGCTGCTAATATAGACTGGTTGATAATGAGATGTAGTATGTATAAAGAAGAAAGAAAAAAAAACCACGGGTAGGTGGTATACAATTATGGATGGACTGCCGAGTGCCGACACAGAGGTAGCTACAGCCGTGGACTACCGTACTGTACTGTGTCTGCTGCTAATATAGACTGGTTGATAATGAGATGTAGTATGTATAAAGAAGAAAGAAAAAAAAACCACGGGTAGGTGGTATACAATTATGGATGGACTGCCAAGTGCCGACACAGAGGTAGCTACAGCCGTGGACTACCGTACTGTACTGTGTCTGCTGCTAATATAGACTGGATGATAATGAGATGTAGTATGTATAAAGAAGAAAGAAAAAAAAAACCACGGGTAGGTGGTATACAATTATGGATGGACTGCCGAGTGCCGACACAGAGGTAGCTACAGCCGTGGACTACCGTACTGTACTGTGTCTGCTGCTAATATAGACTGGTTGATAATGAGATGTAGTATGTATAAAGAAGAAAGAAAAAAAAACCACGGGTAGGTGGTATACAATTATGGATGGACTGCCAAGTGCCGACACAGAGGTAGCTACAGCCGTGGACTACCGTACTGTACTGTGTCTGCTGCTAATATAGACTGGATGATAATGAGATGTAGTATGTATGTATAAAGAAGAAAGAAAAAAAAACCACGGGTAGGTGGTATACAATTATGGACGGACTGCCGAGTGCCGACACAGAGGTAGCTACAGCCGTGGACTACCGTACTGTACTGTGTCTGCTGCTAATATAGACTGGATGATAATGAGATGTAGTATGTATAAAGAAGAAAGAAAAAAAAACCACGGGTAGGTGGTATACAATTATGGATGGACTGCCGAGTGCCGACACAGAGGTAGCTACAGCCGTGGACTACCGTACTGTACTGTGTCTGCTGCTAATATAGACTGGTTGATAATGAGATGTAGTATGTATGTATAAAGAAGAAAGAAAAAAAAACCACGGGTAGGTGGTATACAATTATGGACGGACTGCCGAGTGCTGACACAGAGGTAGCTACAGCCGTGGACTACCGTACTGTACTGTGTCTGCTGCTAATATAGACTGGATGATAATGAGATGTAGTATGTATAAAGAAGAAAGAAAAAAAAAACCACGGGTAGGTGGTATACAATTATGGATGGACTGCCGAGTGCCGACACAGAGGTAGCTACAGCCGTGGACTACCATACTGTACTGTGTCTGCTGCTAATATAGACTGGATGATAATGAGATGTAGTATGTATAAAGAAGAAAGAAAAAAAAAACCACGGGTAGGTGGTATACAATTATGGATGGACTGCCGAGTGCCGACACAGAGGTAGCTACAGCCGTGAACTACCGTACTGTGTCTGCTGCGACTGGATGATAAATAATGATATAAAAAATATATATATATCACTACTGCAGCCGGACAGGTATATATTATATAATGACGGACCTGCTGGACACTGTCTGTCAGCAGAATGAGTTTTTTATAGAATAAAAAAAAAAACACCACACAAGTCACACGACGAGTGTTTAACTTTTTCAGGCAATCACAATATAGTATACTATACTGGTGGTCAGTGTGGTCAGGTCACTGGTCAGTCACACTGGCAGTGGCACTCCTGCCTGCAGCAAAAGTGTGCACTGTTTAATTTTAATAATATGTATGTACTCCTGGCTCCTGCTATAACCTATAACTGCTCCCCAGTCTCCCCCACAATTAAGCTGTGTGAGCACAGTCAGATATTATACATAGATGATGCAGCACACTGGGCTGAGCACAGATATGGTATGTGACTGAGTCACTGTGTATCGTTTTTTTCAGGCAGAGAACGGATTATATTAAATAAAATTGCACTGGTGGTCACTGGTCAGTGGTCAGTCACTAGTAAACTCTGCACTCTCTAGTACTCCTAAGCTCCAGTAAATCAAGTGTCTCTGTCTCAATCTCACTCTCTCTCTTCTAATCTAAATGGAGAGGACGCCAGCCACGTCCTCTCCCTATCAATCTCAATGCACGTGTGAAAATGGCGGCGACGCGCGGCTCCTTATATAGAATCCGAGTCTCGCGATAGAATCCGAGCCTCGCGAGAATCCGACAGCGTCATGATGACGTTCGGGCGCGCTCGGGTTAACCGAGCAAGGCGGGAAGATCCGAGTCGCTCGGACCCGTGTAAAAAAACATGAAGTTCGGGCGGGTTCGGATTCCGAGGAACCGAACCCGCTCATCTCTACAGGTGAGTGTTCATAACGGACATGGCACTCCAGTCCTGGAGTCCCGTGTCCGTTATGAACACTCACCTGTTCTGACCCCACCATATATATATATATCACACTATATAGCACACACACACTATATAACACACACATATATGCATTGCACACACACACATACATAGATAACCCACCAAACACATAGGCTGCTGTACATACAAACAAAATATATGCATTACATAACACACACACAGGCTCCGTCTCTGAGAAAGGAGATTCTGCTGATCGGGGGGGTTTCTGGGTACTCAGAAACCCTCCCTGCGTGCGCCACTGCCCAGCACACTAGTAGATAGTTAAGAATGATATGGACAATATCGTTCAAAAGTGAATGATAATAAGAATTTACTTACCGATAATTCTATTTCTCGTAGTCCGTAGTGGATGCTGGGAACTCCGTAAGGACCATGGGGGATAGCGGCTCCGCAGGAGACTGGGCACAAAAAGAAAGCTTTAGGACTACCTGGTGTGCACTGGCTCCTCCCCCTATGACCCTCCTCCAAGCCTCAGTTAGGATACTGTGCCCGGACGAGCGTACACAATAAGGAAGGATTTTGAATCCCGGGTAAGACTCATACCAGCCACACCAATCACACCGTACAACTTGTGATATGAAACCCAGTTAACAGCATGAATAGATGGCTCACAACAAGAACCCGATTAGTTAACAATAACTATGTACAAGTATTGCAGACAATCCGCACTTGGGATGGGCGCCCAGCATCCACTACGGACTATGAGAAATAGAATTATCGGTAAGTAAATTCTTATTTTCTCTGACGTCCTAGTGGATGCTGGGAACTCCGTAAGGACCATGGGGATTATACCAAAGCTCCCAAACGGGCGGGAGAGTGCGGATGACTCTGCAGCACCGAAGGAGAGAACTCCAGGTCCTCCTCAGCCAGGGTATCAAATTCATAGAATTTTGCAAACGTGTTTGCCCCTGACCAAGTAGCTGCTCGGCAAAGTTGTAAAGCCGAGACCCCTCGGGCAGCCGCCCAAGATGAGCCCACCTTCCTTGTGGAATGGGCTTTTATTGATTTAGGCTGCGGTCATCCTACCGCAGAATGTGCCAGCTGAATAGTGTTACAAATCCAGCGCGCAATAGACTGCTTAGAAGCAGGAGCACCCAGCTTGTTGGGTGCCATCAGGATAAACAGCGAGTCAGTTTTCCTGACTCCAGCCGTCCTGGAAAAATAAAATTTTCAGGGCCCTGACTACGTCCAGCAACTTGGAATCCTCCAAGTCCCTAGTAGCCGCAGGCACCACAATAGGTTGGTTCAAGTGAAAACCTGAGACCACCTTTGGGAGAAACTGAGGACGAGTCCTCAACTCTGCCCTATCCATATAGAAAATCAGATAAGGCTTTTACATGACAAAACCGCCAATTCTGACACACGCCTGGCCAAGGCCAAGGCCAACAGCATGACCACTTTCCACGTGAGATACTTTAGCTCCATGGTTTTAAGTGGCTCAACCAATGCGACTTTAGGAAATCCAACACCACGTTGAGATCCAAAAAGTGCCACAGGAGGCACAAAAGGAGGCTGAATATGTAGTACTCCTTTAAACAAAGTCTGAACTTCAGGCAGTGAAGCCAGTTCTTTCTGGAAGAAAATCGACAGAGCCGAAATCTGGACCTTGATGAACCCCAATTTGAGGCCCAAACGTCACCCCTGCTTGTAGGAAGTGCAGGAATCGACATAGTTGAAATTCCTCCGTCGGGGCCTTCATGGCCTCCCACCAAGCAATAAATTTTCGCCAAACGCGGCGATAATGTCTTGCGGTGACATCCTTCCTGGCTATGATCAGGGTAGGGATGACTTCCTTCGGAATACCCTTTTCCTTTAGGATCCGGTGTCCTACCGCCATGCCGTCAAACGCAGCCGCGGTAAGTCTTGGAACAGACAGGGTCCCTGCTGCAGCAGGTCTTGTCTAAGCGGCAGAGGCCAAGGGTCCTCTGCCAGCATCTCTTGAAGTTCCGGGTACCAAGCTCTTCATGGCCAATCCGGAACCCCGAGCATGGTTTTCACTCCTCGCCTTCTTATTATTCTCAGTACCTTGGGTATGAGAGGTAGAGGAGGAGACACCTAAACCGACTGGTACACCCACGGTGTCACTAGAGCGTCCCCAGCGATCGCCTGAGGGTCCCTTGACCTGGCGCAATATCTTTTCAACTTCTTGTTGAGGCGGGACGCCATCATGTCCACCCGTGGTCATTCCCAACGGTTTACCCGCATTTGGAAAACTTCTGAATGAAGTCCCCATTCTCCTGGGTGTAGGTCGCCCATCGGAGAATCCTTGTGGCTTCTGCCATCGCCATCCTGCTTCTTGTGCCGCCCTGTATGTTTACATGGGCGACCGCCGTGATGTCGTCTGATTGGATCAGTACCGGCTGGTTCTGAAGCAGGGGCCTTGCTTGGCTTAGGGCATTGTAAATGGCCCTTCGCTGCAGAATATTTATGTGAAGCGAAATCTCCTTGGAAATTTCTTCCCTGTGTGACTGCACCCCAGCCCCGAAGGCTGGCATCCGTGGTCACCAGGACCCAGTCCTGTATTCCGAATCTGCGGCCCTCTAGTAGATGAGCCCTCTGCAGCCACCACAGCAGCGACACCCTGTTTCTTGCTGACAGGGTTATCCGCTGTTTTATCTGTAGATGGGACCCGGACCATTAGTCCCACAGGTCCCACTGGAACGTCCTTGCGTGGAGTCTTCCGAATGGAATTATGCTTCGTACGAAGCTACCATTTTTCCCAGGACTCGTGTGCATTGATGTACCGACACCTGTCCTGGTTATAGGATGTCTCTGACTAGAGATGACAACTCCTCGGCTTTTTCCACTGGAAGAAACACTCTTTTCTGGTCTGCGTTCAGAAACATTTCCAGGAACAGAAGACGTGTCGTCGGGACCAGCTGTGACTTTGGAATATTGAGAATCCAGTCGTGCTGTTGTAGCACTTCCCGAGAGAGTGCTACCCCCACTACCAACTGTTCTTTGGACCTCGCCTTTATCAGGAGATCGTCCAAGTACGGGATAATAAAAACTTCCTTCTTGCGAAGGAGTATCATCACTTCTGCCATTACCTAGGTAAAGACCTTCGGTGCCGTGGACAACTCCACCGGCCGCGTCTGGAACTGATAGTGACAGTCCTGTACCACATATCTGAGGTACTCCTGGTGAGGAGGGTAAATGGGGACATGCAGGTACGCATCCTTGATGTCCAGGGAGACCCTGTAATCCCCCTCGTCCAGGCTCGTAATATCCGCCCTGAGCGATTCCATCTTGAACTTGAATCTTCTGATATAAAAGTTCAAGTATTTTAATTTCAAGATGGGTCTCACCGAAACGTTTCGGTACCACAACCACTGTGGAATAGTAACCCCTTCCTTGCTGAAGGAGGGGCACCTTGACAATCACTTGTTGTGATTATAGTGTTGAATATCCACCAACACCGTCTCCCTGGCAGAGGGAGGTGCCGGTAAGGCAGATTTTAGGAAACGGCGGGGGGAAGAACGTCTCGAACTCCAGCCTGTACCCCTGAGATACTACTTGAAGGACCCAGGGATCCATGTGAGAGAGCCCACTGTCCGCTGAAATTTCTGAGACGGGCCCCCACCGTACCCGGGTCCGCCTGAGCAGCCCCCGCACCATGCTGTGGACCTACCGGACGCAGGGAGGATTTCTGCTCTTGGGAACTAGCTGTGTGTTGCAGCTTTTTCCTCTACCTTTGCCTCTCGGCAGAAAGGATGAGCCTCTAGCCCTCTTGCTTTTCTGGGGCCGAAAGGACTGTACTTGATGATACGGTGCTTTCTTTTGTTGTGGGGTAGCCTGTGGCAAAAAAATCGATTTCCCAACAGTAGCTGTGGAAACGAGGTCTGAAAAACCATCCCCAAACAGTTTTACTCCCTTATAGGGCAACTTCCATGTGCCGATTCGAGTCGGCATCGCCTGACCATTGCCAAGTCCATAACCCCCGTCTGGCGGCAATGGACCTAGCGCTTATTTTTGATGCCAGCCGGCAAATATCCCTCTATGCATCACGTATGTATAAGACCACGTCTTTTATATGCTCTATTTTCAGCAAAATATTGTCCCTATCCATAGTTATTTTCCGACAGGGAATCTGACCACGCAGCGGGAGCACTGCACATCCATGCCGAAGCAACGGCTGGTCGCAATATAATGCCCTAGTGTGTGACTATATCTTATAGGGTAACCTCCTGCTTTCTATCAGCAGGTCCCTTCAGGGCGGCCGTATCCGGAGACGGTAGTGCCACCTTTTCTGATAAGCGTGTAAGCGCTGTATCTACCCTATGGGGTGTTTCCCCGCGTGACCTATCCTCTGGCGGGAAAGGGTACGCTGCCAATAACCGTTTTAGAAATTATCAATTTCTTACCGGGGGAAGACCACTCTTCCTCACACACCTCATTTAATTTCTCAGATGCAGTAAAAACTACTAATAGTTTTCTCTCACCAAACACAATACCCTTTTATGTGGTACCTGGGGTATAATCATAAATGTGTAATACATTTTTCATTGCCTCAATCCTGTAACGGGTGGACCTATTTGGAGGGTACACCAGTCTCATCGACGTCGACACTGGAGTCAGTATCCGTGTCGACATCTGTGTCTGTTATCTGAGGTAGCGGGCGATTTTAGAGCCCCCCATGACATTTGAGACGCTGGAACAGGCACAAGCTGAGTAGCCGGCTGTTCTGTGTCGTCGACCTTTTATGTAAGGAGTTGACACTTTCACGTAATCTTTCCATAAGTTCAACCACACCGGTGTCGACCCCGCAGGGGGTGACAACATATTTACAGGCATTCGCTCCGCCTCCACCTCATTATCCTCCACATACCTGTCGACACAGCCGTACCGACACACAGCACACACACAGGGAATGCTCTGATAGAGGACAGGACCCCACAAAGCCCTTTGGGGAGACAGAGGGAGAGTATGCCAGCACACACCAGGGCGCTATATATCACAGGGATAGCACCTATAAAAAGTGTTTTCCCTTATAGCTGCATATATATATGTATACTGCGCCTAAATTGTGCCCCCCCTCTCTTTTTAACCCTTTCTGTAGTGTATTAACTGCAGGGGAGAGCCAGGGAGCTTCCCTCCAACGGAGCTGTGAGGGAAAAATGGCGCCAGTGTGCTGAGGAGATAGCTCCGCCCCTTTTTCGCTGACTTTTCTCCCGCATTTTTATGGATTCTGGCAGGGGTTAATGTACATCCATATAGCCCTGGGGGTTATATGTGATGTATTTTTGCCAGCCAAGGTGTTAATATTGCTGCTCAGGGCGCCCCCCCCCCAGCGCCCTGCACCCATCAGTGACCGCAGTGTGAGGTGTGCATGAGGAGCAATGGCGCACAGCTGCAGTGCTGTGCGCTACCTTGATGAAGACTGATGTCTTCTGCCGCCGATTTTCCGGACCTCTTCTTGCTTCTGGCTCTGTAAGGGGGCCGGCGGCGCGGCTCTGGGACCGGACTCCGAGGCTGGGCCTGTGTTCAATCCCTCTGGAGCTAATGGTGTCCAGTAGCCTAAGAAGCCCAAGCTGGCTGCAAGCAGGCAGGTTCGCTTCTTCTCCCCTTAGTCCCTCGATGCAGTGAGTCTGTTGCCAGCAGGTCTCACTGAAAATAAAAAACCTAAAACTAACTTTTATCTAAGAAGCTCAGGAGAGCCCCCTAGATTGCACCCTGCTCAGTCGGGCACAAAAATCTAACTAACTGAGGCTTGGAGGAGGGTCATAGGGGGAGGAGCCAGTGCACACCAGGTAGTCCTAAAGCTTTCTTTTTGTGCCCAGTCTCCTGCGGAGCCGCTATCCCCCATGGTCCTTACGGAGTTCCCAGCATCCACTAGGACGTCAGAGAAATATCGTTCATATTGTTCAGTGTGGCGGCACCAACGATGCGCGTCCCCACAGTCGTTCGTTCGTTCGTTCGTTGGTCTATCAACGTTTATCATTGCAAGCCAATTTGTACAATATCGATGTTTGCAATGTCAAATCATTCAAATCTTTCATACTAATTGTTTAGTGTGCATGCCAAAAATCGTTCCTGAAAAATCGTTCATTGTTCATATCGATCATCGTTCAAATCACCCAAATCGCACCGTGTGTAGAGCCCTTTTAATGATACTGTACAACCAACCAGTTTTCTAACCCTAAAGTTGGGTATACACTGCAATAATCGGGCAGAACAGTCCATTTTGGGAAATCTGGTCAACTTGTTGCACAGCGGCCGGGATCGATGATCAAAGGCAGTCGGATCTGTTCCTCTGATCAGACTGCTGAACGGCGTATGCGGGCAACACTGAGCCAATATCATGCCACAAATGTAGTGTGTAGCTAATCGGTTCAGCATAATGCAATTAGTATGTCACTTGAACAATATTTAGGGACACACAGGGGGAGATGACTCAAACCTTGGAGAGAGATAACATGGAGTAATTGCCCAAAGCAACTAATCTGCTTTGAAATGTCATTTATTTAGTACAACCTATGGAATTACAGTGATTAGTTGCTTTGGGAAACGACTCCACTTTATCTCTCTCAGACGTCTTACTGATATAATCTTCTGTGCGCTTTGCTTTGTCACTAACATCTTCCATTTCCCCACAATAAATAGCCGTTGTCCTTGTAAGTGCTGGAAAAAATAGAAGTATTTCTAGAGGTATACAATAATTACTGTACCCTGACGCAACTGCGATCTACCAGCTTGCCGACGCTGCCCCACAATTCACCAGGCTCATCTAGGGAGATGAGCACACGCACTGCCAGAAGTAACCGTCTGGGTACAGACTAGACAATGTATGCCCAGCCCGACATCGCCGACAATGGTAACCGGCATGCGGCAAGTCCGTGACTACTTGCTGATGTTGTGTTCAATGAGGGGGGGGGGGGGAGTACATTCTGCAGCATGTCATCACTAGCAACATCCACCATCGGCCCTGCTGCAGAGCCGACAGGGGATGTCGCTAGCGGCCAGCGGGATCACGCGCTTCACAAGATGATGTACCCGATATGTTGCTCCAATCCACAGGATTGGCCAACATGTCGTATAGTGTGTAGCCAGCTTTAGCGTAAGGACAGTCAATGAGATTTGAGACAGGTTTGGAAAAGGAAGCGCTGGGCAGTGCTGCAAGTATGGCAGCACGGGGCGGTACTGCATAGCGGTAAGAAATTTCCAGCCGGTACGCAGTACCGCTGGGCTGACCGCCATGCTTGGAATCCGCTGCTGTGTCAGGGAAGAAGATCGCATTGCGAGCGCGGTCCCTCAGTGCTCAGTCAGACTGTGGTCTCCTGTGGCGGCATGTATCTTCTCATTGAGGTTCCGGTTCATTAGCCAATCAGGAGACGATACACGCTGCCGCCAGAGACCAGAGTCTGACAGAGAACTAAGGGACCGTGCTGCGCTCTCCTCTCCTTAGCTGACACAGCAGAAGCAGGTGAGCAGCGAGGGGGGGAGGGGGGTTTGATATATTGACTGTGATTTCTGGCACTTTGGGGCATATCTGGCACTGTGGGGCATATGTATATCTGGCACTGGGGGCATATGTATATCTGGCACTGTGGGGCATATGTGTATCTGGCACTAGGGTCATATGTATATCTGACACTGTGGGGCATATGTATATCTGGCACTGGGGGCATATGTATATGTGGCACTGTGGGGCATATCTGGCACTGTTGGACATATGTATATCTGGCACTGGGGGCATATGTATATCTGACACTGTGGTGCATATGTGTATCTGGCACTAGGGTCATATGTATATCTGGCACTGTGGGGCATATGTATATCTGGCACTGGGGGCATATGTGTATCTGCCACTGTAGGAGCATATCTGGCACTGTGGGGGTATAGCTGACGCTGTAGGAGCATATCTGGCACTGTGGGGGCATATGTGTATCTGGCACTATTGGGACGTATCTGGCACTGTGGGGGCATATGTGTATCTGGCACTGTGGGGGCGTATCTGGCACTGTGGGGGCATATGTGTATCTGGCACTACTGGAGTCATATGTGTATCTGGCCCCTACATGTGTATCACGCCCCCATTGTCATTGGCCAATCCCCATGTGGCCACACGCGCACACAGTACCACTAAGAATTTATTCTACTTGCACCACTGGTGCTGGGTGACCTGAACACATAGGAAGAGAGAGAGAGAGAGATTCTATGAGTTATGTATATTTATTTATTTATTAACAGTTTCTTATATAGCGCAGCATATTCTGTTGCGCTTTGCAGTTACTGTAGAACAACAGTAACAGAACAAAACTCTGTAAAAGCAGACAGACATAGAGGCAGGAAGGCCCTGCTCGCAAGCTTACACTCTTGCATAAAGCCGCAACGGCTACTCTCAGTGAAATAGTGATAAAGAACCTTTTCACTTAAATAATTAATAATTAATTTCCTATTGCTATTGATACTGTTATTGATAGTTAATTAACTGATTACTGGTTTAGGCACAGTGGGTGCTCAGAGCTGCTATCTGATATGTTATCATATATACATACAGTATAATAAAACTGTAAGGATGTCTGTACATAGCATATATTTTTTTTAAATATAGTTCTAGGGGCTGTTTATGAACTATGGAGAAGAAAAATAAAATCTGGATTGTCTACTGTCATCACGCAGAAACTACTGTATGAATTTGGATGGCATTTGTGACCTAGAAAGAAACTGAGGTATGTATGATCACTATGTGACATCAGGAAGAGGAGCAATAAGGAAAAACCGAATGCTTGACAGCAGAGCCCTAACTAGACTTTTTGGTGCCTTGTGCCAGAAAGAGAATTGACACCCCCCTCCCCTCCCCCCCCCCATCTCCCCTCTCCCCCCCATCTCCTATATATTAGCCCAGATCTATAACTTTGTGACTCATTTGCTAACGCTGGGCGGAGTCACAACACTGGGCGGAGTCACAACGCTGGGCGGAGTCAAGTCACAGATTTGCCCTAATATATAGGAGAATACAGAGGAGACTAGGATCTCCTATATAATAGCCCATATCTGTGACTCTGTGCCTGTGTGCCTAGCGCTGGGTGGAGTCACAGCGCTGGGTGGAGTCACAGCGCTGGGCGGAGTCACAGTCACAAATCTGGCCAATTATATAGGAGATGGGTAAATGAACAACCAGCCCAGGATTCACTTTCTCTGGTGTCCTAGCATTGCTGTAGGCACGGGGTGTTGAGGCACAGCGGTCTGCCTGGCCGGCGGTCTGCCCGGGGCACAGCTCTCCAGGCGCAGCCCCTCTCTGTGCACCATGCTGCATGGAGGACTGCTCAGCTGCGTGACCCAGGGATCAGGACCCAGCGCCAGCCCGCTGACCCCGCCGCCCACCTCACCTGCAGCAGCCGGGCACTGTACTCCACCCTGTGCGGGAACGGCACCACCATCATGTCTTCCGCTCCTCAACACCCTGAGCAGGTCTGGGGCGCAGCAGCGGAGGACATTACATGGTTTAAGCCATGGACCATGCCACACCCACCCATGGCACCCCCGCACCCGCCCCTCCCCCACCCACGGCACCCCTGCACCCACCCATCCCCCACCCGTGGCACGAGCCCCTCCTCCACCCATGCAACCACCACACCTGCCCCTCCCCCACCCTTGGCACCCCCTCACCCGCCCTTCCCCCACCTGCGGCACCCCTGCACCCACCCCTCCCCCACCCGCGGCACCTCCTGACCCCCCCCGCATCCGCGGCACCTCCACCAACTGCAGCGCCTCCCCCATCCACCGCACCTTCCCCCCGCACCCGCCCCACCCCCACCCGCATCGCCCCTGGCCCCTCCCCCATCTGCGGCACCCCTGCACCCTCCTTCACCTGCGGTGCATCCGGACCCCATCCACCGGACCCCCGAACCTGCCCCTCCACCACCCACGGTACCCCCACCCGCAGCACCTCCGCACCCGCCACTCCCCCAACTGCGCCAACCCCTGCACCTGCCCTTCCCCCACCTCCCTGGACCCCGTCCCCCATCCGCGGCAACACCCGCAACCTCCCCTCCCCTACCCGCTGTGCCTCCTTACCCCCTACCCCATCCGTGGCATCACCGCACCTACCTCTCCCCCACCCACGGCACCCATGCTCCTCCCCAACCCGCGGCACCTCTGGACCCGCTACCCCACCCATGGCACCGCCCACCCATGGCATCCCCGTCCCTCCCGCAGTGCCCCCAGACCCCATCCGCTGCACCCCTCGCAAAAGCCCCTACTCCACCTGCGGCATCCCCGCACCTGCCTCTCGACCACCCGCAGCATGTCCGGACCCCTCCCCCATCCACCGCACCTTCCCCACGGCACCTCCGGACCACCTGCCCCACCCACAGCACCCACGAAACCTGCCCCTTCCCCACCTGCTGCATCTTCGTAACCCCTCCTCCATCCGCAACAGCCCCGCACCTGCCCCTCCCCCACTCGTGGCACCACGTCACCTCCACCACCCGCAGCGCCTCCCTTCATCCCACCCACAGCATACCCGCCCCGAGACCACCCGCAGCACCTCTGGAACCCGTCCACCATCCACCGCACCCCCGCCCCTGCCCCTCCCCCTCCCACATTATCCCAGCCTGTCACCGGCCCTCCGCACCACCGAACTCCCAACACCACCCACGGCACCCCCGCCCCTTCCCCACCTGCAACGCCTCAGGAACCCCTCCCACATGCACAACAGCCCTGCACCTACCCATCCCCCACCCCCAGCACCTCCAACGTTACCCCAACCACAGCACTTCCCCACTCCATCCACCCCCCCACACACACTCCCCCGCCCCTCCCCCACCCACACCACCTCCCAACCCCCTCTCCCATCCACACACCCCCACATCCGCCCCCCATCCACCCACAACATCCACAGACACCCTTCCCCATAGGCAGTCACCCCTGCACCAGCTACATTCTGTACATCCCGCCCTGCAGGAGCTGTCCACCCCCACAAAAGGGCCTACGCCCCCTTCACCATCAAATGCACTTTCGTCGTGCAATATTTACACACTCGCATCACTAGATATGCAGCTCAAGGGCCCCATACGCTAGAACGATAATGCACGATTTCGGCCATTCAGGCCAATATATCGAATGAAATCGGGCATATTGGATGTTTTACATCCGATATAATACGATGCGAGGTCCCGTGAGCATCGAATCGGATCCCTAGATTGACTGTGCTGCACTAGCGACATATCGGACCCCGCAGGCATGGCTGGGATAGCACAAGATACATCGTATGCAAAAGGACCGCATATGATGTATCGTGTGTGATCCTGACACCCGGGAGGCTGCCGAGGTTATCGTCTGCGACATAAGGGGCCGACATGTCGCATTAGTGTATGGGGCCCTTCATACTCTCTCCTATATATTAGCCGAGATCTGTGGCTCTGTGTATAACACTGGGTGGAGTCACAGTGCTGGGTGGAGTCACAGTGCTGGGTGGAGTCACAGTGCTGGGTGGAGTCACAGGCATACAGTCACAGATCTGGCCAAATACCTCGCCACCATCTTCCCCGCCGGACGCGTTCTCCTCCTCCCGGTTCCTGGCTCCTGTGCTGTGGTTAGGAGGGTGGCTGAGCACGGCCACA
Source organism: Pseudophryne corroboree (assembly GCF_028390025.1). Classification (NCBI taxonomy): domain Eukaryota; kingdom Metazoa; phylum Chordata; class Amphibia; order Anura; family Myobatrachidae; genus Pseudophryne; species Pseudophryne corroboree. The sequence goes on along the minus strand of NC_086451.1, from coordinate 463,927,995 downwards.
GGATGAGGCCACCTCCCGCCGTTGCTGCCGCTGCGGCCACCGCGCCTCCCCGAATCCCCTCTCCCGACTCACTGTCAGCCACCGGGGCAGCGGCCAGTCTCACTGAGCGGTGCGCTCCCTCCCTGCACCTGCTGCTGCACACTAGCCACGACCCCGTCTCCGAGCCCCCGCCGCCATTACCCGGACAGCAGGAGCAGCACCAGCAGCAAGTGTGAGGAAGCGTGTATCCACTTCACTACAGTGCTGCTGCTGCTGCTGCTCCAGGAGATTGTGTGTGTGATGTCTGGGGTACAGTGTGTGCATGGGGTATGTGGACAGTGTCTCATGTGTGAATGGTTGGCTGTATATACAGTGCCCCTCCCCCAACCACAGCACCACCGCACACGCCCTTCCACCACCCACAGTAACCTCACACCCGCCCCTCCACCACCCACAGGGCCCCCGAACCCCTCCCCCATCTGCGTAAACCCCGCATCGGCCCGCCTCCACCGGCGTCACCTCCTACTCCACCTGTGACACCCACGCACCCACCCCTCCACCACCCGCAGTGCCTCTGAACCCCCTCCTCCATTTGCGGTACCTCCCCTACCCGCCCCTTCCCCACCCGCAGCACCTCTGAAACCCCTCTCCCATCCATCGCACCCCTGCACCTGCTCCTCCCACACACGTCACGCCCACCCCTACCCCACCTACAGTCCCTCCGGATCCCTTCCCACATACGCTGTCCCCATTCTCCTGTCCCTATCCCACCCGTAGCACCTCCCCACCCCTTCACCCATCTGCGCACCCCCCCCCCATACGCACTTCCCCCAACCATAGCATCTCCGGACACCCTCCCCCATCCGTGGCATTCCTGCACCCGTCCCTCCCCCACCCACGACACCGCCGCAACCGCACCTCCCCCACCTGTGGCACCCCCGACCCCCTACCCCATCCACGTCTCCCACGCACTCGCCACTCCCCCTACCACAGCGCCTCCTAGGTGATTCATTGTGCGCTATTCACGCCATCGCAAGGGGCTGCGGCCCCTCAACCATCACACGCCCTTTGTTATTTCACCACTCACTAAATTATGATTGGCGCTAATACTCCATATAATTAAAATGTTACACGCCCCAAGGGCGTGATAGTGTTAGGGGGGCGTAGCCCCTTCCAACAGTGTGAAAAGCGCCTGTAGGGTGCAATGAATCAACTAGTTTTTCCAATAAGGTCATAAGGCACACGCCTCGTTGGGAAGAGGTATGAAAAAACTGATCCCAGAGAAAGCCCATGCTATGATTCCCCTTTCCACACACACACATACACACACACACACACACACACACACACACTCACTCATACACACTCACTCACTCATACACACTCACTCATACACACTCACTCACGTATATATATGTATTTTTCGGGTTTTGTGTTTTGGTTTTGGATTCGGTTCCGCGGCCGTGTTTTGGATTCGGACGCGTTTTGGCAAAACCTCCCGGAAAATTTTTCGGCGGATTCGGGTGTGTATTGGATTCGGGTGTTTTTTTACAAAAACCCCTCAAAAACAGCTTAAATCATAGAATTTGGGGGTCATTTTGATCCCATAGAATTATTAACCTCAATAACCATAATTTCCACTCATTTTCAGTCTATTCTCAACACCTCACACCTCACAATATTATTTTTAGTCCTAAAATTTGCACCGAGGTCGCTGTGTGACTAAGCAAAGCGACCCAAGTGGTCGACACAAACACCTGGCCCATCTAGGAGTGGCACTGCAGTGGCAGACAGGATGGCACTTCAAAAAATAGTCCACAAACAGCACATGATGCAAAGAAAAAAAGAGGCGCAATGAGGTAGCTGTGTGACTAAGCTAAGCGACCCAAGTGGCCGACACAAACACCTGGCCCATCTAGGAGTGGCACTGCAGTGTCAGCCAGGATGGCACTTCAAAAAAATAGTCCCCAAACAGCACATGATGCAAAGAAAAAAAGAGGTGCACCAAGGTCGCTGGATGGCTAAGCTAAGCGACCTACTGTAAATGGCTGACACAAACACCTGGCCCATCGAGGAGTGGCACTGCAGTTTTCTAGCGAGAGGATGAGTGCTTCCATTCTCATGTGAATCTGAACCACTAGCCATGAACATAGGACAGGGCCTCAGCCGTTCCTTGCCACTCCGTGTCGTAAATGGCATATTGGCAAGTTTACGCTTCTCCTCAGACGCTTTTAATTTAGATTTTTGGGTCATTTTACTGAACTTTTGTTTTTTGGATTTTACATGCTCTTTACTATGACATTGGGCATCGGCCTTGGCAGACGACGTTGATGGCATTTCATCGTCTCGGCCATGACTAGTGGCAGCAGCTTCAGCACGAGGTGGAAGTGGCTCTTGATCTTTCCCTATTTTACCCTCCACATTTTTGTTCTCCATTTTTTAATGTGTGGAATTATATGCCAGTAATATATCAATAGCAATGGCCTACTACTATATATACTGCACACAACTGAAATGCACCACAGGTATGGATGGGTAGTATACTTGACGACATAGAGGTAGGTAGAGCAGTGGCCTACTGTACCGTACTGCTATATATTATATACTGGTGGTCAGCAAACTGTGCAAAACTGAAATGCACCACAGGTATGGATGGATAGTATACTTGACAACACAGAGGTAGGTAGAGCAGTCGCCTTCTGTACCGTACTGCTATATATTATATACCGGTGGTCAGCAAACTGTGCAAAACTGAAATGCACCACAGGTATGGAAGGATAGTATACTTGACAACACAGAGGTAGGTAGAGCAGTGGCCTTCTGTACCGTATTGCTGTATATTATATACTGGCGGTCAGCAAACTGTGCAAAACTGAAATGCACCACAGGTATGGATGGATAGTATACTTGACGACACAGAGGTAGGTAGAGCAGTGGCCTACTGTACCGTACTGCTATATATTATATACTAGTGGTCAGCAAACTGTGCAAAACTGAAATGTACCACAGGTATGGAAGGATAGTATACTTGACAACACAGAGGTAGGTAGAGCAGTGGCCTACTGTACCATACTGCTATATATTATATACTGGTGGTCAGCAAACTGTGCAAAACTGAAATGCACCATAGGTATGGATGGATAGTATACTTGACGACACAGAGGTAGGTAGAGCAGTGGCCTACTGTACCGTACTGCTATATATTATATACTGGTGGTTAGCAAACTGTGCAAAACTGAAATGCACCACAGGTATGGATGGATAGTATACTTGACGACACAGAGGTAGGTAGAGCAGTGGCCTACTGTACCGTACTGCTATATATTATATACTGGTGGTCAGCAAACTGTGCAAAACTGAAATGCACCACAGGTATGGATGGATAGTATACTTGACGACACAGAGGTAGGTAGAGCAGTGGCCTACTGTACCGTACTGCTATATATTATATACTGGTGGTCAGCAAACTATGCAAAACTGAAATGCACCACAGGTATGGATGGATAGTGTAATTGACGACACAGAGGTAGGTAGAGCAGTGGCCTACTGTACCGTACTGCTCAGAGCCGGATTAAGGGGGGTGCCAAGGGGGTCAGTACCCCGGGCCCCCCTGGCATAAGGGGCCCCCCCAGCCAAAGCTGCTCTGCACCGCTCTGGTGCTGCTGTCCCCTCTGCCCTGTATCTGACACTAACCCGTGAGGAGTGGGGAGCGCGAAATCCACACCTCCCTCTCCAGCAGCCGGGATTCTTCTCCTCCCTGCTGCAGCGTGGAGCCTTTACACTGACTTCTCCTGTTGCCGTTGTCTCAGCCTGGCTTTGTGCTGTGCTGCGCTTGGGGGGGTGAGGAGAAAATAGGGGGGTGGCGGCGTGACCCAAATGTTTTTGTTTTCAATGCCCGCTGTCCGGTCCTACGGCAGGCATTCGGAGCCCCGCCCCCTTGTAGCTGTATACGGCGATTCGGGGGTCGGATCAGAGGGGGTGGAGCTAATTAGAGATAATTGTTATAGCAACACAATATATTGGCTCCACCCCCTCCCGGCGACCCGCAAATCACGGCATTTTTTGCCGTGGGGGCGGGGCCTAATGGTGAACTGTGTACCTGGCTCCCAGCAATATCTCCTGGCTGTGGCATCCATTCCTGACCCCTTTCCTCAGGCTTCAATGTAAGTGTGTGCACAGGTGGTGTTCTATCTGTGTATACTGTATGTATATGTTCTATTAGTGTATATGTATGTGTGTATATTTTCTATGTGTGTGTGTATGTGTTTTATGTGTATGTTATGTATTTGTGAGTATGTGGGTGTATGAGATCTATGTAATGTGTATGTGTATATATATATATATATATATATACATACCAATCGATTGGCCGGCACTCCCTCTCCTTAATCAGCAGCTGTGATGCTCTTTACACTGCTTTCACATAAACCTCCAAAAGTATGTCACTCAGCGGGCTTCTTAATCACAAACGCCAGCTAGTTCAGCAACGTTTCGGGTTTTATTTACCCTTTTGTCGTATATGTGCTGTTTGTACCGCCACTTCTTCCACTGACCAGGAAATTAGGAAATTAAAGTGCAGCAGGAGGCGAGGGAAGTGGCCATCCTGCTGCACATGTTGCTCCCCGTCCCTGCGCGGCGGCCGGCGGCTGTGTAGAGCACTGTACTAGCTCACAGCCGCTCACCACCAACAGCCACCCACCGCACGCCGTTCACCGCAGCCAGCCACCAGCCGCTCACCGCCGCCAACCACCCGCCGCTCACCTACAACAAATGAGGTAATGTTCCCCTGCTGTCACCTATCTCCCTGTCGTTACCGTCCCTGTCCCTACTGTCACTCTCTCTCCCTGCTGTCACTGTCGTCACTCTCTCTCTCTGTCGTCACTCTCTCTCTCCCTGCTGTCACTGTCGTCACTCTCTCTCTCTGTCGTCACTCTCTCTCGCCCTGCTGTCACTGTCGTCACTCTCTCCCTGTCGTTACTCTCTCTCTCTCCCTATCACCACTCTCTCTCCCTGTCGTCACTCTCTCTCTCTCTCTCTCTCTCTCTCCCTGTCGTCACACTCTCTCTCTCTGTCGTCACTCTGGCTGTCCCTGCTGTCACAATTTCAGCTCATTCAGTGTGCTACAATGTGAATGTCGGCTCATTCAGTGTGCTACAAGGTGAATTTTGGCTCATTCAGTGTGCTATAATGTGAATTTCTGCTCATTCAGTGTGCTACAAGGTGAATTTCGGCTCAATCAGTGTGCTACAATGTGAATTTTGGCTCATTCAGTGTGCTATAATGTGAATTTCTGCTCATTCAGTGTGCTATAATGTGAATTTCGGCTCATTCAGTGTGCTACAAGGTGAATTTCGGCTCATTCAGTGTGCTACAAGGTGAATTTCGGCTCATTCAGTGTGCTACAAGGTGAATTTTGGCTCATTCAGTGTGCTACAATGTAAATGTCGGCTCATTCAGTGTGCTACAATGTGAATGTCGGCTCATTCAGTGTGCTACAATGTGAATGTCGGCTCATTCAGTGTGCTACAATGTGAATTTCAGCTCATTCAGTGTGCTACAATGTGAATTTCGGCTCGTTCAGTGTGCTACAATGTGAATTTCAGCTCATTCAGTGTGCTACAATGTGAATTTCGGCTCGTTCAGTGTGCTACAATGTGAATTTCAGCTCATTCAGTGTGCTACAATGTGAATTTCGGCTCATTCAGTGTGCTACAATGTGAATCTCGGCTCATTCAGTGTGCTACAATGTGAATCTCGGCTCATTCAGTGTGCTACAATGTGAATCTCGGCTCATTCAGTGTGCTATAATGTGAATCTCGGCTCATTCAGTGTGCTATAATGTGAATCTCGGCTCATTCAGTGTGCTACAATGTGAATCTCAGCTTGTACCGTGTGCTATAATGTGAAAGGGGCACCAGTACTAGATAGCATAAGGGGTTCTACTACACTGGACATGCCCCCTTTTGTGTGACCGCATAATTGTGTCCTTGACTTTTGCATACCCCCACTTCAAAATTTCCACTTCGACCACTGTGTATATATATATATATATATATATATATATATATATACACGCACACACACACACACACACTTGTGTGTGCATCAAAGGAAACCCCCTTCCGAATCCTGCTTTTGCCCCTGCGGGGGGTTGTTGCTGGTGGGGGGGCCCCCTGTCTTGGGTGCCCTGGGCCCCCCAAAGGCTTAATCCGGCCCTGGTACTGCTATATATTATATACTGGTGGTCAGCAAAATTATGCACTGTACTCTTATTATATACTACAATGCAGCACAGATATGGAGCGTTTTTCAGGCAGAGAATGTATAATACTGGTGGTCACTGGTCAGCAAAACTCTGCACTGTACTCCTCCTATATAATACTGGTGGTCCCCACAATAAAGCAGTGTGAGCACAGATATATGCAGCACACTGATCACAGATATGAAGCGTTTTTCAGACAGAGAACGTATAATACTGGTGGTCACTGGCAGGGCCGGACTGGGACTAAAAATAGGCCCTGGCATTTTTGAAGCACACAGGCCCACCTCTGTGACTCCTCCCCTTACTATTCCTGACTCCTCCCACTTATTAGTTTATGTTCTTACAAATATAATTAATATTCTAACAAAATACAGGCGTACATCATTCTCTATTAAAATATACTCAACCAGTGGTTGAAGTGGAAATTTTTAAGTGGGGGTATGGAAATGTGAGGTTTGTAATTAAGCGCGCGCCGAAGGCGCGCGCTCCGGAAAAGGGTGTGTGGTCACTCAAAAGGGGCGTGGTCACTCAAAAGGGGGCGTGGTCTTCAGTGTAGTTTACCACACCATACACCCCTTATACGCATTATGCACCACAATAGTAGGACCCCTTATACTATCTAGTACTGCTGCCCCTTTCACATTATACCACACAGTATGAGCCAAAATTCACATTACAGCACCCGGTATGAGCCGAAATTTACATTATATGCCCCCGATAGTGCAGTGCCAGGTATACAAATGCCCCCACAGTGCCAGGTATACAAATGCCCCCACAGTGCCAGGTAAACAATTGCCCCCACAGTGCCAGGTAAACAATTGCCCCCACAGTCCCAGGTATACAAATGCCCCCACAGTGCCAGGTATACAAATGCCCCCACAGTGTCAGGTATACAAATGCCCCCACAGTGCCAGGTATACAAATGCCCCCACAGTGCCAGGTATACAAATGCCCCCACAGTGCCAGATCCACAAATGCCCCCACAGTGCCAGGTATACAAATGCCCCCACAGTGCAAGGTATACAAATGCCCCCACAGTGCCAGATATACAGATGCCCCCACAGTGCAAGGTATACAGATGCCCCCACAGTGCCATGTATACAGATGCCCCCACAGTGCCAGGTAAACAATTGCCCCCACAGTGCCAGGTATACAAATGCCCCACAGTGCCAGCCAATTGCCCCCACAGTGCCAGGTATACAAATGCCCCCACAGTGCCAGGTAAACAATTGCCCCCACAGTGCCAGGTAAACAATTGCCCCCACAATGCCAGGTATACAAATGCCCCCACAGTGCCAGGTATACAAATGCCCCCACAGTGCCAGATCCACAAATGCCCCCACAGTGCCAGGTATACAAATGCCCCCACAGTGCAAGGTATACAAATGCCCCCACAGTGCCAGATATACAGATGCCCCCACAGTGCAAGGTATACAGATGCCCCCACAGTGCCATGTATACAGATGCCCCCACAGTGCCAGGTAAACAATTGCCCCCACAGTGCCAGGTATACAAATGCCCCACAGTGCCTGCCAATTGCCCCCACAGTGCAAGGTATACAATTGCCCCCACAGCAGCCAGTGCTGCAGCTACTTACCGCTGCTGCACTGCTGCTGCTGCTGCTCCTCCTCCTCCTCCGGGCTGTGAGGGACGGGGGTGAGAGCGCCAGGCGCCCGCCAGCGCGGCTGTGTCTGGCGCGGCAGCGTATAGTGTTCAAACCAGACGCCGGTTCTTGAGCCAATCAGAGCTCGCGAACCGGCTGCTTCTGATTGGCTGCCGGTCCGCAAGCTCTGATTGGCTCACGAACCGGCGGCTGCTTTGAAGTCCGCTATACGCGCCGCGCCAGACACAGCCGTGCTGGCGGGCGCCCGGCGCTCTCACCCCCGTCCTTCACAGCTCTCCAATCCTGACAGCTGAGACGCGCTGCCGCCGGACTGAGCGGTAGCGCGTCTCAGTGACCGCTGGACCGGCCCACGTGGCCATCGGCCCTTCTGGCATTTGCCAGAAGTGCCAGATGGCCAGTCCGGCCCTGGTCACTGGTCAGCAAAACTCTGCACTGTACTCCTCCTATATAATTCTGCTGGTCACCAGTCCCCACAATAAAGCAGTGTGAGCACAGATATATGCAGCACACTGAGCACAGATATGGAGCGTTTTTCAGGCAGAGAACGTATAATACTGGTGGTCACTGGTCACTGGTCACTGGTCAGCAAAACTCTGCACTGTACTCCTCCTATATAATACTGCTGGTCCCCAGTCCCCACAATAAAGCAGTGTGAGCACAGATATATGCAGCACACTGAGCACAGATATGGAGCGTTTTTCAGGCAGAGAACGTATAATACTGGTGGTCACTGGTCACTGGTCACTGGTCAGCAAAACTCTGCACTGTACTCCTCCTATATAATACTGCTGGTCCCCAGTCCCCACAATAAAGCAGTGTGAGCACAGATATATGCTGCACACTGAGCACAGATATGGAGTGTATTTCAGGCAGAGAACGTATTATACTGGTGGTCACTGGTCAGCAAAACTCTGCACTGTACTCCTCCTATATAATACTGCTGGTCCCCAGTCCCCAGTCCCCACAATAAAGCAGTGTGAGCACAGATATATGCAGCACACTGAGCACAGATATGGAGCGTTTTTCAGGCAGACAACGTATAATACTGGTGGTCACTGGTCAGCAAAACTCTGCACTGTACTCCTCCTATATAATATACTGCTGGTCCCCAGTCCCCACAATAAAGCAGTGTGAGCACAGATATATGCAGCACACTGAGCACAGATATGGAGCGTTTTTCAGGCAGAGAACGTATAATACTGGTGGTCACTGGTCAGCAAAACTCTGCACTGTACTCCTCCTATATAATACTGGTGGTCCCCAGTCCTCACAATAAAGCAGTGAGCACAGATATTTGCAGCCACCTGAATAAATCTGAGAGGACGCCAGCCACGTCCTCTCACTATCATTTCCAATGCACGAGTGAAAAATGGCGGCGACGCACGGCTCCTTATATAGAATCCGAATCTCGCGAGAATCCGACAGCGGGATGATGACATTTGGGCGCGCTCTGGTTAACCGAGCAAGGCGGGAAGATTCAAATCTGCCTCGGAACCGTGTAAAATGGGTGAAGTTCGGGGGGGTTCGGATTCCGATGATCCGAACCCGCTCATCACTAATATATATATATATATATATATATATATATATACGGACATATATATATATATATATATATATATTTAAAGAGATTTTTCACTATTTGTGATCTAGTATTTTCTTGAAACTGTGAATGGATTTTATTTTTATATTGTACTGCTAAATGTGTAACTGTATCTTAATTATTCATCTGTAACATGTTTTATTATTATACCGTGTTACAGAATAAATATTGTTGTTATATTGCACCTGAACTGCATCTTTCTTATTAAGGCCCGTACATACGTACACACTATGCCCGATTCTCACTATGCGACAGGGGTTAGGTCGGCACATAGTCAATATTGCAAGCACATGGGGGTCATTCCGACTTGATCGCTCGCTAGCTGTTTTTAGCAGCCATGCAAACGCTAAGCCGCCGCCCTCTGGGAGTGTATCTTAGCTTAGCAGAAGTGCGAACGAAAGAATCGCAGTGCGGCAGCAAAATAATTTTGTGCAGTTTCAGAGTAGCTTCAGACCTACTCCTAGCTTGCGATCATTCAGACTGTTCAGTTCCGGATTGGACGTAACAAACACGCCCTGCGTTCGGCCAGCCACGCCTGCGTTTTTCCGGGAACGCCTGCGTTTTTTCGATCACTCCCTGAAAACGGTCGGTTGACACCCAGAAACGCCCCCTTCATGTCCATCACTCTACGGCCAGAAGTGCGATTGAAAAACTTCGCTAGACCTTGTGTAAAACTACTTTGGCTATTGTGAAAGTACGTCGAGCGTGCGCATTGCGCCACATACGCATGCGCAGAAGTGACATTTTTTTGCATCATCGCAGCGAACATTTTCAGCTAGCGATCAACTCGGAATGACCCCCCCCCTTAATGAGTGTGCTTGCGATACTGACTATGTGCGATTTTGGCTAAGTGTCAATTTTGACTATCTCTTCTATAGAGATAGTCAAAATTGACTTGCCTGCACAGTCTATCTATTCTTGCGATGCCAACCGCGCAGGACCGTGCATCGGCATCGAATTGGGATCGCAAGGTGACTTTCACCTTGCGATCTGCACTAACTTTTCTTACGATTTTGACTATATAGTCAAAATCTTAAGAAAAATCTCACCTTGTGTACACACCATTAGGTGCTTATTTCTGTGTCTGGGAAATCCCTGCCTCTCTACTGTGGTGTGGTATAGTAAGGAGCTGTTGCTGAAAGAAGACTTTCCCACCAAGCTAACTCTGATCTCTACATGCACCACAGCATTTTCATTTTTACCTCTTCCAGTATATGTTAATATTAGGTGGTATAATTAACTACTTTTTCATTGAGTTGTAACACCCACAATTTATTTAAAAAAACAAAACTATACGTCTTTCTTGTCTTTCCTTTGTGTTACCTGTTTTGCTATTTTAATCTATTATTTATTATAGGGTTTTTTTTTAAGTTCTTGCAAAACATGTTTCTCTTCATATCTGTAAGAATGAATCTCAGGATTCCCTACTATATACAGTATGCTTGGAAAATATTCTATAAGTCTTTAAAAAATTATTTCTAGTCTTCCAGTCTTTTAAAAATGCATGTCTACCCTGGTGCAAAGTGATGAGTTTCCCATGACAACTGCTCTGTGATGCAGTTGTCAACTCCACCCCCTCAGTTTTATTCCAACAGGATCTCTCCATTGAGAAGTTAGAGGTTGTATATTGTGTCACGCAGAATCAAATATACACTTCCATATTATGAAAATAAAAATATGATAATTTGTAATAGAGAAGCACAGATAATCTTTGCTTATTTGGATTCAATCATTATTTTTTGGACACTGCCTTCAGTTTAAGCTATGTGCCAAATTGATCAAGTGAGGGTCATTATTATCAAAGTCACTTCTGTTTGCTACTTAAAGTAACGCATGATAACATTTCAATCTTCCTATAATAACCTGCCTAATCATGTGCAAAATAGCCAAATGCAGACTCCAAATGGTTTTTGCTTTGCAATTAAATACTTGAAAATTCATTCAAAAATCAAATCTCTAAACAAGCGACACTTACTTTTGTATTTTGCATTGTCCCACAGATTTATTAACATGCAGTGAATGCATAATTAAACAGTTGGCTGCAAATAATATTGTACAGTAAAAATCCAAAGTTAAAGAATCTGACAATGATTTGACTTTGAAAACCCTGCATTAAAAAAGGAACCATAACTTCAAACACTTTATTTGCTAATTTAGCATACAGTATATATGCTAAACATAATGTTATGTTATCCCACTGTGCAGGCTATGAGAAATGTCCTGCATTGCAGCGGATAATTCTTTTCTTGCTCTGCGACGTATTGTTAGTCCCTTTTGTGTCCATTTCCCACACAATGTTAGAACTCACATTCAATGAGGTCACATATATTGCATGACACCCCCCCCCCAGCTACAATAACTTTAACTATTTCCATAACCCTGGGACCCTAGGAAAGATGAGAAACAATGGTTTATTTCTAAATGGTGCAAGCATGATCATAGATAAAGGGTAAAGTGTACACCATTCCCACATTCTACTGAATGGTCATGCTGGGCCGGATCAAGTGCTGGCTGTTAGAGAAACATTGTCTTTTTCCTGGGCATTCTTATTCATTACAAGGATGGTTTCAAGCCCTGCAGCTCTATGCATAGCCAGGTGCCACTGATCTCAGAGACATTTAGGAGCCAGATGTCAGGGACCAATTTGATGCCTAGGAAAGATTCAGGCTGGTGCCTCCCCCCAATGCGCCTGCACCTGACAAGGGAGAGTGGCCTCAATGAATGGTCTTGGCCTTGTGACAGTGGGTGACTGGCAAAGCAGAGGGTGTCAGTGTCTCCAGAATTTAAATCTCTACGTCTTGTGTGTTTCCAGCAATCAAGTCTCTCCCCACCTTGTGCCTCCAGCTATTAAGTCTCTCCCCCTTGTGTGTCGCAGCCATCAAGTATTTCATTTTGTGTCTCCAGCCAGCAAGTCTCCCACCCTTGTGTGTCTCCAGCGATCAAGTCTCTCGGCCCACCTTGTGTCTTAAGCCATCAAATCTCTCCCCTTTGTGTGTCTCCAGCCATCAAGCCTCTCACCCTTGTGTGTCTCCAGCCATCAAATCTCTCACCTCCGTGTGTCTTCAGCCATCAATCCTCCCCCATGTGTGTATCCAAACATCAAGTCTCCCCCCACCATGTATCTCCAGCTATCAAGTGTCTCCTCTTATGTGTCCCACCATCAAGTCTATCCCCTTGTATGCCTACATCAAACATACCTCTCCACCTTGTTTGTCTTCAGTTATCCAATCCCCAACCTTTTTCTTCAACAAGCTCTCATAAATTACTAGATATGTGTGATTCAGTTCTTTAGAAATCTGAATCCACCAACATTTTGCAGAGCTGTCCCAAACCTATGTGTGTATCCAGCCATCAAGTCTCCCACCACCATGTATCTCCAGCTATCAAGTCTCTTCTCTTGTGTGTCTTCAGCCATCAAGTTTCTCCTCTTGTGTGTCTTCAGCCATCAAGTCTCTCCCCTTCTGTGTCTCCAGCTATCAAGTCTCTCCCCTTGTGTGTCTCCAGCCATCAAGTCTCTCCCCTTGTGTGTCTCCAGCCATCAATTCTCTCCCCTTGTGTGTCTCCAGCCATCTAGTCTCTCCCCTTGTGTGTCTCCAGCCATCAAGTCTCTCCCCCTTGTGTGTCTTCAGCCATCAAATCTCTCACCCTTGTGTGTCTCCAGCCATCAATCCTCCCCATGTGTGTATCCAAACATCAAGTCTCCCCCCACCATATATCTCCAGCTATCAAGTCTCTCCCCTTGTGTGTCCCACCATCAAGTCTCTCCCCTTGTGTGTCTACAGTACATCAAACATACTGTACCTCTCCACCTTGTTTGTCTTCAGTTATCCATTCCCCAACCTTTTTCTTCAACAAGCTCTCATAATTTACTAGAGATGTGTAGTTCCACCAAAATTTTGCAGATCTGTACCAAACCTAGTCCCATTTCGGATCTCCCCGTGGTTCAGAATTTGGATTTTAATTCCGAATTTCGGGATTTGGATTACAAAAATTACATGATTTTAGCTGTGTTTATCCATTTTTAAAGGAATCCAAAACCCAAGGTTCTTATTTTGAAAACACAGTATTTCATTTGAATGAACTGACAAGTATACAAGAATAAATTGCTGTGTAAGTGACAGAGTTTATTGAAAAATGTGAGAGATATACAGATAATTGCTAGTCGTAATTACGAACAAAACCAATGACTTCTCAGATACACACAGTGGAGCCCTCCTCATCTATCCCTTTAACAGGAATAACTGAGCCATTGCAGTCAGACTTAATCCCCTGCTGTAATGACTTAATCCCCTGCTGTATTGTTCTCTCTGTATTGTATTGCATCTGAGAACAATAGATGAAAGTCTTATGCTAATAAACCATGGTGTGCCTAGGTGCAGCAAACTAGCCAAGATAACCGTTGATAATGTCTATATTATCTTAAAACACAAAGCTATACCTCTTGATACACTTTTACCGTTGAGCCGCTATGGCCGCTAGACTTAATACACGTGCTACGCACTCTGTACGCTATTTGCGTACAAAGTTCCGTATGTGGTACGTACTTGGCGTACACACGCTGCGCTGATAGTACAGAGTACGCACAGCACACGCACACACAATTGATAACCTTAAAACCTTGTTAATGATACAATGTAATGATTTGATTATACTTTAAACCTTTAACAGCAAAGTACTGCAACGATGTTATACCTTAAACCTTAAGTAGCGCTGACGGTATAAAGTACCCGCAGTGCGTACACCTTATCAAAACTTATACACCTTATACAGATAAATACACTTTAAAACCCTGCAGGAAAGTGAGGACACTACACCGGTTTGATGTTGAAACCACAGGGTTCTAAGGCCACTGTGGATTAATTCCAAAAGGCAAAACAATACAAGTTATACACTACAGGCTAGCAAGATAAGTCTAAACAGAATAATGGCTACAGAGAATGTACATACGTGAGCATGTTCGCAAGCGCAACCTGGCCGGTCCTCCGCTGGTCATACAGATAGCGTTCAGAGTCTTGTGTGACCAAGCCTGCTGCAAGCTCTCTTTATTCACTTCATCCAAAACATAATACAATAGACACTGTGTGCTCTTCTTCCATTGGTTAGGGGGTGGGACATATCCTGTGCACCGGGGACCATTGGTCAGTTCAAGAAGTGGGCGATGGCTAGGACTTGAGATGTTGTTTCTATTGTTTCTGATCTTCCAAACAACCTCGGCTCCTGGGCATAGTTCACCCTTTGTTTGTTCCTTCCTTTCAGGTGAGACAATGACAACTCAGCACTCATAGAAACCTGGCCATCTTAGTAAACAAAGGTGTTTGCCCTCTTCATAGAATCTCAAAGCTTAGTGTAAATAAGGCCATTGTATCTCAGTCTGTGGGAGATTTAATTTATGTGTGACTGGGTTTCATTCTCGTTCCCTCCACATTCATAATATATATTAAATACAATTTATATCTATATTCTACTTCTGCGCATAACTATACGCAGGAACATGCAATCTTTCTCTAACCAACACCAGAATGTTTCCCTTAAAATACCCTACAGCTGGATACCAAACATCACCTTATAGCCTTAGTCTGTCCCCTCTTATCCTGCAAAGGTGAATCCCTTTGTTCTGGACTTGTTGATGTGGTACAAGGGAGCTATATCTAAAATGTACACTATTTGGGTTAAAATATGTAATGTTCTAATAACCCTCTATGCGTTCACAAACTCTACCGTAAACGCGCATACCACGCTCTAAGGCGCATGGCCGTGGGGAGCTACGTTATGCAAATTGCGGATATGTCCACGCACGGCAGACTGAGTGCACGCGCAGCGGGCATGTGCATGGGGTTAGTACATGGGGCATGCATTACTATATTTTTCGACTTTGACACCGTGGACCCATCTGTAGGCGCAGCAGAGAAGCCTAGATGAGCGTGGCTCCATCTGTATTGCGGACACATCGCGAGGCGCAGCCACACTTATTCTGGGCGGCTTTGCTCTGTAAAACAACTAAGAAAGCGCTGACACACTATACAATATTAAAATACACTCACTTTTTATTAAAATATGTAAAATACATAAGGACTGTTCCTAGACTACCTTTAGACACTATATTACTATAGTATTCTGATCAATCCCCAACAGTAAATAGACAAATGAGTTCCCTATAATCACACCACTTTAAGTTTTGGCCAAAAATAAATGTAATAAATTTATACAGCAGAATTAGTGCACTTAATACAGCCAGATGTTTGAATGGCAGCAAAATATAATAAGTAACTTTGTAGTAGTAACTGTTGCAGTATTTGTTTCATATAGCAAAAATGGTTACAAGTCCACACAGTTATTTCCAAGTATTGTAACAAGAGTTCCAGTTGTTAAGTATTGGTTTGCCATGCAAATTTGGAACTTTTATGCATGCAGAGTTGAAATGAATTACAGAGTTATAATTGTTAAACTCTATTAGACATGGCCATGCTTTAAATATCTGATTGTTTTTACCGCGACCGTCCTCTAGTAAACGGGTTCCTGTCCACTCCCGGCTCTGGTGCTCCACGACCTTTTATCAAGCCCTATCCGGAGTAAAGACGGTCCCAAAAGCAATAGAGGGTAGCGATCCAGCAGTACACAGAGGGAACCTCGGTGCGGGTCTCAGGTCACAGTCCGTATGAGACGCGTTTCCCCACCTTAAAGCAATTCAGCATCGGCGGCTTCATCAGTCACGGTGGCTTCATCAGTCACGTCTCATACAGACTGTGACCTGAGACCCGCACTATATGATGTGTGTGATATATCGTTCCAATACACGTAAGAATCGTACAACACATTTTTTTAGTGCATACCCATTTTAAGAGTTTAATCCAGGGTACTAGTGTTACAATGACTTTGCAGGCTAATCATGAAATAGTGGATAGTATTACAGTATATCTGCAATGCTGTTTAACCCAGACCTTTTGTCCTCTCTAATTTCTGATTAAACGCTCCACCTGGCAACGTTTACGAATAACTTGTATAACTTACAGAACAACAAACATAAACATGCATGGCATACAATAACATGTGTTAACCACCACACAGGTACAACAAATGGCAATGGGTGTCATTCTGAGTTGATCGTAGCTGTGCTAAATTTAGCACAGCTACGATCATATTCCCTGCGCCCCGGCGCATGCGCAATTCCGACCCGATCGCTGAGCTGCGTTAAACTGCAGCGAACGATCGGGTTGGAATGACCCCCAATAAACGGTAAGGCAGCGAACCAATGACTGTTCAGAGTACACCTAAAGCTGCAATGGATTACAAGTGTCATTATGCTTCAATCGCACCGCGTGGTTTCACGGATGCATTTGATTCACATACTCTTCCCATTGTGTACATAGCTGTTCCATAGACACTGCATCATCGCTGCTGTAATGGGCGCGACGCTTTGGGATTATATATAGAATGTGGAACAATTCTGCTGCACTGCAAGACTTCTATACGCAAAACAGGGCTCAAATGTGTGATGTCTTTGTGCAACAGTGACAAGACTCTTAAA
Organism: Pseudophryne corroboree; assembly: GCF_028390025.1. NCBI lineage: Eukaryota > Metazoa > Chordata > Amphibia > Anura > Myobatrachidae > Pseudophryne > Pseudophryne corroboree. Next base: position 463,911,002 of record NC_086451.1, on the reverse strand, counting down.
TTGTTATGATCAAGAGGGGTCTCTTATAAGAATAAGATTAGGATGGAGCAGTCTCTTATGTGGAAAAGGTCAGGACCAGTATGTTTTTTGGATTATATCAGAGTGGTCTCTTATATGTTTAATCTCAGGCGCAGGCTCTTAGGAAATATAGAAGACAGCTCCCAAAGGGGTGGAGTTATCATCCCAAAGGTCGGTATCTCGGTGCATGAGATACTGGCACCATAATCCCAAAACATAAGGGAATACCAATGCCTGAATCCCGAAAAGGGGACAGAACACCAACGCCAGAATCCCAACTATTGAAGTCCCAATCGTCAACACAGTAGCCAGGGTAAGTACTACGCCGGGATGGGCGTATAGGTTTAGGTGACCCCCGGGGGACTTAGGGTTATGTTGTGTGGGTGGGAGGTTTAGGTTTAGGGTACAGGGAGGAGTAGTTAGGCTTAGACACTACCAGTGGGTTAAGGTTAGGCTGCAGGGGGAGACGGATAGGTTTAGGGTACAGGGAAGAGTAGTTAGGCTTAGGCACCACCAGTGGGTTAAGGTTAGGCTGCAGGGGAAGACGGTTAGGTTTAGGGTACGGTAAGGGGGAGTTAGGTTTAGCCACCACCCTGGGTTGTTATGGTTAGACTGCAGGAGGGGGAGGGTTACAAACCTAAAAGGGAGGGTTAGGGTAGGGTAGGAGGAGGGGTAGACGACTTAACACCCCATGTCAGGATTTTAATTGTTGGGATACCGTTGTTGGTCTTCTTCCCATTGCCATCCGACAGCCGGCATTCCCAACCCTGGACCAAATCATTCTCTCTTCAGAGGGAGATATCTCACCTTTGCACCATCAACCAAAACTCTAGAACCAAAGGCTCCTGACGGCCGGGTAGTGGTGCAGTCGTGTACAGACGTATCATTGTGAAGAGAAGAACAGTTACTTGTGCTCAGATACTAACCTAAAACAGATGTGCAGCGGGTTTTATAGGCAAATATTATAAGGGTTTTTATAATTACGTTTAAGATTATGGGAGCTAATTAAAGTGGACATTTCCTTTCATTTTAACCAACGAGCTGAATGTCAAGCACAGCGGTGTTTCCTGACCTCAGCCGACTTCTTTCCATCCTTACCCCTCCGAACATGTAGCTCAAAGTAGGGCAGGGTTCAAGTTTTCAGATAAGAGCAAGCATCTGTCTGGTTCGTTGCAAAACAGAGAAATCATTTCATTCATGTCTAATCATCTATTCCAAAGGTAATGCTAGTCCTATCTATTCACCCTGAAGGAACATTGCCATACAAAAGAGACAGAGATGAAATCAGGCCACAGTCCAAGCACTTCACAAGACTGTCTGGCTGTACAAAAGATATTGCACCAAATGGCTGGTAAAACTCAATGATTAAAAATCTGTTTTTCACATAGCAGGATAGTAATCTTTGGTCCATTATACCTTGTTTATGAAAGGCTCTTTGTAACATTGTATGGTCAGCAGTTAATGCACGTTTTTGAGAAATAAAATAGCACTTTAAGTTTCAAAGACATTGCACATAAAAAGATGATACGGATTTAAAGGCGACACATATTTGAAACAGTACTGTTGTTGCTACACAATTTTCCCTGTAGTGCTGATAGGTGATATTCTGGATGTACAGTATCTGTTCGAAACATGTGTACAGGCTTGTGGATGTAACTGAGCTTCCGTACACACCAGCGGGTTCATTTAACCTACAAATGGCCTCATTTATTTAACCTGTTAAGTGGTTTTATTGAAGATAAAGCAAGTACAGCTGTACTCACTGTTATACACACTGGTAGATGGAGCAGAGCTTGAGTGGGGCTGGGCGTCATACACCAGCCGGTGAGTCTATGAAGATATAAGGTAGTGGTGAAGGATGCTGGAACAGTAGTTATATTGCAGGTTAACATGAGTCTCACTGGAGCTAAGTGGAAGACTACTGCCTGTGTGGTACTTAGTCCCAAGATGGCTCCACACATGCTCATTCGCCTCGGTGGACATCATGGTACAGAGACTGAAACTTTGGGGGAAGAGTAGCAACAGGGAGTCTGTGCAGCAGCCCACCCCACTTTGAACCGTATCCACCAGCTGTCTCCTTATCCTATATGGTGACATCTGCAACTGAAGACTTGCTAACGACAGAGATTTGCTTTTTTCCCTTCAGTAGGTGGAAAGGCACCAGGGCCCGGATTAAGGGAGGGGCGACAGGGGTAGTTGTCCCAGGGCACCCACACGTTAGAGTCCCCCACACACTGCTGTTTCAAGTGGAGTAGTGTGCCTCCGGCGGCTCAGCTGTTCATTAAAAGCGACCACCAAGGAGCTACTCCATCTACAGTTAGTCTCGTGGGAAAGTGAAGTGAAATCCCCGCAAGACATTGACCCTGAGTCAGCCACGTCTGCTGCAGTGGCACGCTGTCTTTATCTTTGCTGCTGCATCTAGGTAGTGTGTGTGTGTGTGTGTGTGTGTGTGTGTGTGTGTGTGTGTGTGTGTTTATCTGTACACAAGTGAGGGGGGGGGGGGGGTTCAGGGTTTGCCAGCAATTTTACTAGTGTGGACCCCTACAACTTCATTGCCCCTGGGCCCCAACCAGCCTTTATCTGGCCCTGACAGCCACCATATGTATAACAGGTAGGATGATGTGGACAGACACTAGATTGTTGTGGTTGTAGGTCAGAGACTTGTCATTCGTTTGAGCTCTAAATACTGTATGAAGCAGTTATTCTTGTCTTTCAATTCCTGTTATAGAATTAGAAGGAATATATAGATATTTTCAGAATAATAATGAAACATGGAACATTTTACTGAATACATAGATTTTGTAGGTCACGGGGCAATGCTGAAGGAGCGTCAGAATCCCCTAGCTAAAATACACAGGGTCGATAGGGATAAGCGAGGTCTATGCACTTAACGATACCCCAGACCCCATCTCATCACAAAGTGACAAAATGTCCAAGGCACATGAACATCCACCTTGTGTCAGCACTCAGCTATGGAGCGAGTGATGACATAGGTTTTGCAGGCTTCGGGGCAGTGCTGAAGGAGCGTCGGAATCCCCTAGCTAAAATACACAGGGGTGATAGGGTTAAGTGAGGTCTATGCACATAATGCTACAATAAGGGGGTTCATGTGCCTCGGACATTTTGTCACTTTGTGATGCGATGGGGTCTGGTGTATCGTTATGTGCATAGACCTCGCTTATCCCTATTGACCCTGTGTATTTTAGCTAGGGGATTCTGATGCTCCTTCAGCATTGGCCCGTTCTTTGAACACGGTATTTTCCACTGCCTCGCCCTACCCCCATTCCACTTTCCCCTTCCCCCCTGGGAGCCTGCACAGTGCATGCAGTAGACAGGTAGGGAGTTCCGATCAGGTTACAATACAAGATTTAGGTGAAACCTGTGTGCACCCTTTCATTGAATGTATAACAAAGAAAAAAAATTATAATAAAGTGAATGTCATGGGAACTCGGAAGCTCATACTGTACATGTATTTCAAAAGCACAGTGTTTATGCATTGTACATACTTCCTTTTACACAATTAGTTGCGTCTCCATACACAATCGTGCATCTGCATACACAAGTGTTTTAACATGTTCGTTTGTGTCTGTATAAACGATTTATTTATATTAAGAACTCTCACCGTCTGACCATTGGTCACCATCTATTAACATTACAGTCGTCACTGACCATTTGCCAGAGCTGTAGATCAATCCGCCGCTATACGATCGAAAGTACTGGATTAGTTTAGCATTAGCCACCCAGTGGTGGAGATGTGTAATGCATGCTGAGTATCTAGAATCGCCTCAACGCGCCTGCCTGTGATTAAACTCAGCAATCTAAGCTATCGCCTTAGCGTGACTAAACGTCCGTCTAGGCGGAGAATCGGTCAAGATAAAGGTGGCTACATCTGTATATATATATATATATATATATATATAATATTTATCCAGATCGGCGTCACTCATTGGACTTGGTAATGAAGACTCAAAGACCCAGTGGTCCATTTCAATGTTTCAATCCCGGCGGACCTTTACCATGAACTCGGGTTCTACCTCCGGGACCGAAACGTTGAAATGGACCACTGGGTCTTTGAGCCTTTATTACCAAGTCCCGTGAGTGCCGCTGATCTGGATAAAAATTGTGTTGGTGTGTACACCTTGGAGGACACCAGGGCAAGTATTCTTTATTAACTATTGGCGTGCCGACAATGTGCAGCTTATATATATTTTTTTTTTATATATTTTTTTTTCATGTCACCTTCTAGGTGGGCAGTAACATCAAGTGCAAAGTTTTACATATTTTGCCCCTAATATTTTTATTAGTGTCACTTTAAATAATGAGCCAAACCAGCCAAAAAGCCGTATTCTACACATACCCTTCAGAGTCTATATTCCTGTTGAGAGACCCACTGTGTGGGAGAGATGTATATTATATCATACCCTCCACCTGTACCTTTTTATGGTCTGTACTGATTTTTGACTCTCCAACTTAACATTGAAAGTATTCCTAATTTGTACTGGTTTTTATGTGTAAAATGTTGGAGGGTATGATATCTATCTATCTATCTATCTATCTATCTATCTATCTATCTATCTGTTATTATTATTTTTATTATTATATTTTAAGAACAAGTACAATATTTACAGTTGCAAGAAAAAGTATGTGAACCCTTTGGAATTTCCTGGATTTGTGCATAAATAGCTATTTTCTGAGAGGTATGGTTCACATCAGGCAATGCTTCTTGAGAATTGCAAAAACTCAAAATGTGTGTGTTTTTTATAGGGCAGGGCAGCTTTAACCAACACCTCCAATCTCGTCTCATTGTTTGGACTCCAGGTTGGCTGACTCCTGACTCAAATTAGCTCTTGGAGAAGTCCTTAGCCTAGGGGTTCACATACTTTTTCCACCCTGCACTGTGAATGTTTACATGGTGTGTTCAATAAAAACATGAGAACATATAATTGTTTGTGTGGTATTAGTTTCAGCAGACTGTGTTTGTCTATTGTTGTGACTTAGATGAAGATCAGAACACATTTTATGACCAATTTATGCACAAATCAAGGAAATTCCAAAGGGTACACATACTTTTTCTTGGAACTGTATACAGAAACAAGGGGTTAGGTGCCAACAAAGGGAGCATTCAGTATAACATAGTGTAAGTAACAGAAGGCAAGGCACATGAGGGGAGAAGGCCCTGCTCTTGCGAGCTTACAATCTAAAAGATATAGATAGATAGATAGATAGATAGATAGATAGATAGATAGATAGATAGATAGATAGATAGATAGATAAAAAAAAAATACATGGTGTCCTCCATAGTGCATAAATATATTTAATAAACCATAAAACAGGGACATGTCTCCCACCTCAGCAACTGCAGAGAGCACTGAATGCCACAGAGTTAAAATGTGCACTGAACAGGATTGTCACTATGACACACCCTAGCGCGTTTCATCACAGACTTCATCAGAGGGCACTCTGATGACGTTTGTGGCGAAACGTGTTTGCTGTGGTTGCTGAAACGTGAGACTTGTCCCTGTTTCAAAAGGCTCCAGGTGCTGCAGCTCCAGCAGTGAAACTCTGAGCACTGAATATTGGTACATGCATTATTTTGCACTATGGAGCGCCCCCCTGAATTTTTCTCTTTAAACTGAACTTTACCTGTGGGATTCAGGTGTTCTATGGGGGGAGTTGCAACCCAGAGACTATGGAATACTAGTGCTTTTACTTCACAGTACTGATGGAAAGCAACATTGGGAATTTTCCTAGAAAGGAGCGTGGTCTTGGACTGTTGTACCTCATTGAGCAAACAGGTGGTTAATTTAGCACACCTCTAATTTTATATATATATATATATATATATATATATATATAGTGTAAAAGGACTCTACACAGACTCTACACAGACTCTACACAGCATAGGGCAAAGACAGTACAATAAATAAAGATATATATAATATATATATATACTCCTCCAAGTCGGTCGGCACTCAGATCCTAAATGGACAACTGCCCCCGGTGCCTGATTCCTTGAATCAATAGTTCTCCAAATGCGGCATAAACGGCACTCACGGGGTTGAATAGTTGAAAAAAGCTTTTTTCAACTATTCAACCCCGTGAGTGCCGTTTATGCCGCATTTGGAGAACTATATATATATATATATATATATATATATAGCTAGTATATATATTCTTTTGAAGTTGCAACAATGTAGTCAGTGGGGAAGTTGCAGTCCTGTATATACTTATAAAGACTTTAATCCTCCATCTTAGGACTTCTTCAGGAGATAAAGATTCTTTAGCTCCTGAAGAAGTCCTAGACTGCTGTCACGTAGGACGAAACGTGTTGAGTGAACTGTAGTCCTCCATGTGATGCAGTAATCAGATAAGCCTGTGTTATATTTTTAAATTGTATGAGTCCATTATCTATTTGTTTATGTGTTATAAATGTGTTAAACTTATTACACTATAATTTTTTTCTTTTGTTTTATGTGCATACTGTAAGTCACTTTATTTTAGCTATTATAAGAAACATTTATTTTCTCCATACTCATGATTCTACAAACTGACCGAGTACCGGGATTGTAAGAGGGACAAGTGGAGGAAAGGGAAGAAAGACACTGCTATTGTATGAGCGGGAAACATTCTGACGGGATGCGGTCATGTGCCTGACGCTGGAATTCTGACACCACTCGGAATCCCGGTGCCATAACAGCGACCGTCCAAGTTCCACAGATAAGTATCGGCATTAGGGCCCAGGGGGGTTAGGGTTAGGCACTAGAGGTGGGGGGTTAGCTGCAGCCACCTCCCCCGAGTCTTAACCCTAGACGCCACCCCTTGTGACTTAGCCCTAACCGCCACTGCTACTATCTTGGCCCTAGCCACCACCTCAGTTGGGTTAGGGAAGAAGACAGGGGAGGGGTATAATAATTTCCCCATCCCCTGTCTAATTGTCGGGATGCCAGAGTTGGTCGTGTGAGCGCCGGGATCCATTATCACACCCATTCTGACTGTTGGTATGCATATATTTATAATTATTGAAGTATTGATTGTACACTGAAGGCACCAAGTTCTACTGTTTTTTAGACATTCTACTCTAGCTCCTGAATTCTAAACTAACTTGAGGATACCTTAGTGGGAGTGTTTTATGAATTGTATTTATACACCAAATTTGTATTTATCACTTATTGTAATTAATTGATTTTTAATGTAGCAATGCTTTCTCCACCACTATATATATATATATATATATACACACATACAGTATATATATATATATATATATATATATATATATATATATAAATTTATATGATATCATAAATTGTGTAAGGGAAGACAAAGCTTCATCGAGGAATAACAAAAGTTGAATAAATGGCTGGGATCTTGCATCCCCCAAGACTGTGCAGCGCAGGAATTTAATATTAGTTTGCTTTCTCTCCCTTAACCAATTATATTTTGTTCTCCACCAGAGAGGCTGAAATACAAGCACTGCACATTCAATTTTCATTCTGTAAGAGGACAAGTGGCTTGTCTTCTCCCAGAACAGACTGTGAAGATAAAGACGTGGAAACAATGCTTTTTCAACAACTGAATGCTGATGCAGGTTTTTAGTGTCCGGTAATTTATAGATTGTGAGGTGGCAACAATATATCATAACATTAGATGATAATGTGCATTGACAGCAGCATATTCTGAGCTGTTACATGGCACAAATGTTGTGAGTGTTCCCTGTCCTCTATCAACATATTTAGGAACGCCAATAATAGAGTGAAAACTGCACTGCGCAGATGGTAATGGATGAGTCATAGGTTCGCACACGATCAATGCTACAAGGTGAATATATATATTTTTCTTCTTTATACCTCATTCGAAAGCAGAATATATTTCCAAATCCCTTCAATAAATTATTTTCCCCCATAAAACCTAAAATTGTATAATCTAAACCTCAATAAAGTAAATGTACTGTGAAGTATGCAGAACATTTCTAACTGTCGAACCATGTGTGAAACCATCTTCCAGAGCAAGGGGGTTTCACTAATCTTCCATGTGCTACCGCTTTAAGGACAGTTGCAACACAACATGAATGCATTCCCAAAGTAAAGTTATTGAAATTGCCTGCAATACATTTTTTAGCCACTAGATGCTACGATGAGCTAATCATACTGTGCATGTCAGATGATGTAATTACTGGGCAGGAGAATCAAATTATTATATGCACATTCAGGAATATTTATGGAAAAGTGTATTTTTACTATTTTTTTTAGCTTTTATAGCACTAAAAATAAAAATATAATTTAAAACTGTTACTCAAACTAAGTCCATCTGACACACATAAAAATAACAACATAACATCCACATACCCTAACAATAACAAAAATGCAATGTAATATTGTATTATAGCGAAAAGTAATTGTAGCAAGGCAAAAATTAGAAAATGTGTCCAACCACCAAGCTACAGAGTGCCGCGGTCAATGGGGGTCATTCCGAGTTGATCGTAGCTGTGCTAAATTTAGCACAGCTACGATCATGAACTCAGACATGCGGGGGGACGCCCAGCACAGGGCTAGTCCGCCCCACATGTCAGTGCCGCCCCCCCCCCCCACAGTGCAATGCCTTTGAACTTCAAGAGTAGCTCCCGGCCAGCGCAGCTTTAGCGTGCTGGCCGGGAGCTACTCATCGCTCTCCGGCCCGCAGAGGCTGCGTGTGACATCACGCAGCCACTGCGGGCCACTCCCCACACAGTCTGGCCACGCCTGCATTGGCCGGACCGCGCCCATGAAACGGCGGCCAAACGCAGCCGTTTCGCCCCTCCCGCCCATCGACCTCCTCTGGCTGTCAATCAGGCAGAGGTGATCGTATGCGCATGTGCAGCTCTGACCCGATCGCTACACTGCGAAAGACTGCAGCGTGCGATCGGGTCAGAATGACCCCCAATATGGGGTTTATTGTTAAATTGTGTGTGATACAGAAGATAAACATTAAAAAGATAAGCAGTCATTAGGTCTACACCACAGGGCCGACAATCAAAAAGTCATCAGGGTCAAAAGGTCGACAATCAAAAGGTCATCAGAGTCAAAAGGTTGACAGTCAAACGGTCGGTGAGATTAAAAGGTCGACAGTCAAAAGGTCAACAGGGTCAAAAGGTCGACAGTCAAACGGTCGATGAGATTAAAAGGTCCACAATCAAAGGGTCATCAGGGTCAAAAGTTCAACAGTCAAACGGTCGATGAGATTAAAAGGTCGACAGTCAAAAGGTCAACAGGGTTATAAGGTCGACAAGATTACAAGGTGGAAAGGGTCAAAAGGTCAAAATACAAAAAATGTGGGTGTTATTTTGTGTTTTTAAGCATTTTTTTACCCAAATTTGTTGAAATGCGTCCCCCTCACAGGTTTGCTTGGCTCGCCACACTTCGGGCTCGGTGGCTCGCTCCACTTCTCCTGCCACAAGGTTACTACAGGTAATAGTTAGTGGCATGGATAGTAATTTTGCTGAAATGCATACGCTCGCCTCATTTCGGGCTCAGTGACTCGCTTCGCTCGCCACATAGCAATAGTTTGTGGCATGGATAGTAAATGCAGCTAAAGTAAAAACGTGAAAAAACTCTAAAAAAACACGTGTGTCGAACATATGTTAACCTTTTGACCGTCTTTCTTTTGACTGTTGACCTTTTGACTTTTGTCTACCTTTTGGCGTTCGACCTTTTAACTATCTATCAACTACGCCCATGAAATTCGTATTTTTATTCTTTATGCTGTACACTTGGATTCGTCTCTCCAACTTACTTAGGAATGGGATAATTAAGCGCCAGTCCAGTAGAAGCCTTTGGGGGTCATTCTGAGTTGATCGTAGCTGTACTAAATTTAGCACAGCTACAATCATGTTTCCAGACATGGGGGGGACGCCCAGCACAGGGCTAGTCCTGCCCGCATGTCAGTCCGCCCCCCCCTGCACAAATAAAAAAGCATCGAACAGAGGCGATGCCTTTGTATCTGTGGCGTAACTCCCGGCCAGCGCAGCCGCTGCGCCACCCCCCCCCCAATGGTCCAGCTACGCCTGCGTTGGCCGGACCGTGCCTACTAAACGGCGGCTTAAAGCCGCCTTTCAGCCCCCTCCCACCCAGCGACCACCTCTGTCTCAGAGGCGATCGCTGGGCACCGAAGACTGCCATGCGCCGGCGTACTGCGGCGCCGGCGCATGTGCCGTTCCGACCCGATCGCTGCGCGTCGACAAACTGCAGCGAGCGATCGGTCGGAATGACCCCCTTTGTGTGATGCATCTCAGCGGATGATTACTGGTACAAAGCATTACTTATATCTGCACACACCTCATAGAGGTGCTAGGGTTTCTGTATATAATAGAAAAAAAGAAAAAAAAGTATTTTGCTGCGCCTGTGTCTAACAATTATTCAATGGGTCGGTCTTAATAACACGAACCTGAAATTAATGGTGTAAAAAGCACGTTCGCCTCTATAAGGAGTTGTGTGGTACTCCTACCTACATAACCAGAAAGAGAAATTAATAGAGGCGCTCATGACATTTGAACACCATAACTTCCTAGGTTCTATTACAACCAAAGAGTCGGATGGATTTATAAAATAAATATTTAATATTCACAATGATTCAATAAAAATACCACTTGATTGAAACAAATTCATAGGTAATATTAATCGTATCTTACTGATTTACCACATGTATACATATAAAAACACATGAATTGTATAAGCTGTTGCGAAAAATGCTGTATCAATAAAACTCACTGAAATGGCTGATGAAAAGTTCAAATGTAACAATCTGTTACACTCCTTAAGGAACACTGTTGCCAAAACTGCTAAATATAGTTCATAAATGAGACACAGTTACTGAACGTGTAGCCACAGTAGGCTCTGTAATATAGAAACAGTTGAAATAGGCCACTTCAAAATAGGTAGCCGGCATGTAAATAGCAGTTATGTAGAAGATTACCTCTCCATAGGGGCTGGTGAACCCGAGTGTCCCCGGGTGAGTCCAGAACTTGCCCAGTATAGTATAGAACTGGAGGGTACGCACACGCTACGTACCCTCCAGTTCTATACTATACTGGGCAAGTCTCATTTATGAACTATATTTAGCAGTTTTGGCAACAGTGGGGGTCATTCCGAGTTGTTCGCTCATTATTTTTTTATCGCAACGGAGCGAATAGTCGCTAATGCACATGCGCAATGTCCGCAGTGCGACTGCGCCAAGTAAATTTGCTATGTAGTTAGGATTTATACTCACGGCATTACGAGGTTTTTTCTTCGTTCTGGTGATCGTAATGTGATTGACAGGAAGTGGGTGTTTCTGGGCGGAAACTGGCCGTTTTATGGGAGTGTGTGAAAAAACGCTACTGTTTCTGGGAAAAACGCGGGAGTGGCTGGAGAAACGGAGGAGTGTCTGGGCGAACGCTGGGTGTGTTTGTGACGTCAAACCAGGAACGAAACTGACTGAACTGATCGCAGATGCCGAGTAAGTCTGGAGCTACTCAGAAACTGCTAAGAAGTGTCTATTCGCAATTCTGCTAATCTTTCGTTCGCAATTTTGATAAGCTAAGATTCACTCCCAGTAGGCGGCGGCTTAGCGTGTGCAAAGCTGCTAAAAGCAGCTTGCGAGCGAACAACTCGGAATGACCCCCCGTGTTCCTTAAGGAGTGTAACAGATTGTTACATTTGAACTTTTCATCAGCCATTTCAGTGAGTTTTATTGATACAGCATTTTTCGCAACAGCTTATACAATTCATGTGTTTTTATATGTATACATGTGGTAAATCAGTAAGATAGGATTAATATTACCTATGAATTTGTTTCAATCAAGTGGTATTTTTATTGAATCATTGTGAATATTAAATATTTATTTTATAAATCCATCCGACTCTTTGGTTGTAATAGAACCTAGGAAGTTATGGTGTTCAAATGTCAGGAGCGCCTCTATTAATTTCTCTTTCTGTATATAATACCCAGAACTGTACGAAGCAGCATATCTCTCCTCTAGGACTTGGGGCTTAATTGAATTTGTCCCTATGTATTTTTAAACATATTTAGATGAGTATTTTTCAAAGCTCAGAGAGAGATAAAATTGTGAGAGATAAATTACCAGCCAATCAGCTTCTGCCTTACATTTTACAGGCTATGTTTGAAAAATGACAGTTAGGAGCTGATTGGTCAGTACTTTATCTCTCTCCAACCTTTGATAAATACACCATTTAAACTTTTTTGCATAACATAAATGCAGTACTGTAAAGGCGAACACGATATCATTTAAATACACAAAACTGGCCGCCAACATCGCTTTAATATTTTTTAAGCTGCATATACTGTACTTTCAGTATTATATAGAAGGACGAGAAATCTATTAGCTAACGTCCAAAACCTAACGTGCCGACACTACGCAGGATATAAGGGGCATAGGGCCTGCTTCATTATTGAACGCTATTGAGGCGGAGATAGCGATGTTCACAAATCTGCTTTTGATAAAACTCGCATGGGAAGAGCCGCCCAGAAAGGATAAGAGATGCCTACCGATGCATTCGCAAATCTGCAGAAGCAACAGATTCGTAATGCATGTGCAAAAAACAAGCACCATCGACATTTGCGGCTAACCCCAGCATACTCAAATCAATGAAAATGCAATCGCACCGGGCGCCATGTTTTTGACCGTAGTGTTCGTATATTACACCTTGCATATATATGGTGATTGCATTTTGGCCTTCGCGCACGCGCAATACGTTTGCAGCGCATGCACATTCTGCCAATAATCGCTCACTGCATGCAATCTCACATTTGCAAACGGTAGTGAATCAGTCCCTTCATTTTGATCAGGCTCTACAGATGTTCACCTACTGTAGTAATCGTATAGGAACGCAACCACGCATTGTACACGGTTAAGTTTAAGAGGGGGGGGGGGTTATTTATCAAAGCTCGGAGAGAGATAAAATTGTGATAAAATACTAGCCAGTCAGGTATTGACTTACATGTTACATGCTGTGTTTGAAAAATGACAGTTAGGAGTTGATTGGTTGGTACTTTTGCCCTTATTTATCAATAAGTGATACATTTCACTGTGAGTGATAAATTGCACCAGCCAATCCGCTCCTAACTGTCATTTTTCAAACCCAGCCTGTAACATGGAAATTAGGAGCGGATTGGCTGGTGCAATTTATCACTCACAGTGAAGTTTATCACTCATTGCACTCATTGATACATAAGGGCATTACTCTCTTAAAATTTACTCTCTCTCCAAACCTTGATAAATACCCCCCTAAACCTCTCAACCAATAGGGTGTACTTCTAAAAGAGTTTACTTTGCACTTTACTATGACATACCAAACAATCCTTCAGTGCATGAAACAAGAATTCCATTCACTGTAAGTTCATAAAAAAAATGTATTTATGAAGCCGGTGATTTGAAAGCTTTTGATGGAATACAGATGTTCTCAAGAATTACTGAAAAAGTCTGATTCCTATTTAAATGTTGGTCCTGCAATTCCCACAGCTCACACGTTTCAATTTTAATGTCTGTCACAGGAAATAAATACATATCTAAATAGTAAATACAGGCTGGCATCATCCAGGCGCATCATCCAATTTCTTTAAACAAGTATGTAAGGCAAAACTCCCTCTAACTAAAACCATTCAGTCCTATAAAAAAGATCTATAAGTTGCTGATAAATTGTTATGTAGAGGAAACAAAAAGTGACAGATGGATTTGTAAGCTTTTAAAACAGCCTAACCACTCCTGACCTAAATCCTGCAGGATTTTAAAGGTGTCTGACTATACTGTAAAATCCATAGTTCCTTTCTTTTTACTGCTTTCTCTATTTCTAGTCTTTGTCTGTGTGGCTGCGTTGTACAGCAAGAAGGGATAAAGTGACCTACAGATGGAGCCCCAGTTATCTTGGCTTCTATGCTGCGCTTAGGCACACCATGGTTTATTAGCATAAGCCTTTCATCTATTGTTCTCAGCTGCAATACAATGCAGAGAGAACAATACTGTACATCAGGGGATTAAGTCATTACAGCAGGAGATTAAGTCTGACTGCGTTGGCTCAGTTAATTTTATTAAAGGGATAGATGAGCAAGGCTCCATCTGTACAGTATACACAATCGGATCATGGAAGTCTGTGGCATGGTCATTCAAGTGACTATATCGTGAGGACGAGAAGCAGTTACCGTCCCAACAGACAGGAGCCCGGCGGTCGATATACTGACGCCGGGATCCCGAAGTAGGAGGTAATGCCGTCGTCGAGATACCGACACCGCATGGCATGCCGTCATCACATTACTGACAGCCGGCATTCCGATCGTCCGGACAGCAAGACGCGCTGGTGTCCTGCCGCAGGAGGGGGGGAAATGAGGTGGTAGGTTTAGCTAGGAGAAGGGGGGTTAGGGTTAGGCTGCAGGGTCAAGGGAAGGTCAGGGTTAGGGACCTGGCAGGAAGGGAGGGTCAGGGTTAAGCACATAGAAGGGGAGGTTAGGGTTAGTCGTCAAGCAGGGAGGGTTGGGTTTAGGCAGCGGGGAAGGGAGGGTTAGGGTTAGGCACAAAGTGGGGAAGGTTGGACACCCGCAAGGGGGGGGGGGGGTTAGGGTAGGGGGCAGAGGAGGGTTAGGGGGCTTACTGGGGGGCTGTCCGGATTTTGGTGCATCCCGTCCATTGGCAAATCATACTGATCCCGTGAGGACAGGGCTACATGTGGCAAGTGCTGTGACATGGGGACACTATTAAAAAAAAAATTGTGGGGTATCCCCCAGAAATAAACTTTTTTTTAGATTTGGCCCACAATTACATGACATCATATTATGGGGGGAGATGTACTAAGCCTTAGAGAGTAATATACTGTAGTGAAGAGAAATAAAGTACTGCACCAGCCAATCAGCTCCTACCTGCCATGTTACAGGCTGTGTTTGAAAAATGACAGTTAGGAGCTGATTGGCTGGTGCTTTAACGCGCTCTACTTTATCACTCTCCTAGGCTAGTACATCTGCCCCTCTGAGTGTTGCTTTAACTGTTGAGTGGGGACAACTCGACTTTTATATAAAATTCCAACGACATTAAAATAATTTCACATTTCTTTTGACACCTAGGGGGGGTAATTCAGGCCTGATAAGCTCGCTAGCGTTTTTTGCATGGCTGCGATCAGGTCAGAACTGCGCATGCACCGCAACGCGCAGGCACGTCGCACAGGTACAAAGCGGTACGTTACTCTGCGATGGGTTTGTGCGAAGAATCCATTTGCACTGGCGATCGCAAGGAGATCGACAGGAAGAAGGCGTTTGTGGGTGTCAACTGACCGTTTTCAGGGAGTGTCTGGAAAAACGCTGGCGTTCCCAAGCGTTTGCAGGGCGGGTGTCTGACGTCAATTCCGGTCCCAGATGCGACCAGGTCTGAATTACCCCCCTAATGAGAAAATCCTTGTTGAAAATGAAATCTGTGCTAGCTGTGAGGCTGAATAATCTTTTTGTGTATTGCATTCAGCTGCTATTTAAAATAGTGATTTAAATCAACCTCATACATGTTTGTGACATCAGATGATCTCTCGCAGTGGGGACAGATTGTGTAACACGGTTATGTAAGAATTAAAATGAACTTCTCTTGCTGTTAATATTTTATGTTAGTGACAAATGACTGACAGTTCTGTCTTAAATGGGACATGAATATTTAAAAGGAAGAGAGAGGACAAAAACACCTGGAAGGTGCTGTCAGGAATGTATCTTCTACTCACCTGTATTCATGCAGCATGCATAAACAGGTCTGTATTACAGTAGGCAGGTAATTCTGGGGGTAATTCCAAGTTGATTGCAGCAGGAAATTTTTTAGCAGTTGGGTAAAACCATGTGCACTGCAGGGGGGGCAGATATAACATGTGCAGAGAGAGTTAGATTTGGGTGGGTTATTTTGTTTCTGTGCAGGGTAAATACTGGCTGCTTTATTTTTACACTGCAATTTAGATTGCAGATTGAATACACCACACCCAAATCTAACTCTCTCTGCACATGTTATATCTGCCCCCCTTGCAGTGCACATGGTTTTGCCCAACTGCTAAAAAATTTCCTGCTGCCATCATCTTGGAATTACCCTCACAGGCGGGTGCTGTATATACTGGTATTATTCAGAGATGGACGCAAATTAGCAAGTTAGTTAGCAAATCAGATGTTTTTGCAAATGGCCGATGTTTTGTCTGCCGCGCATGGACCTGAGTTATACTGCGCATGTGCTGCGATGGATCTAGATGCAGTACGATTGACAGCTACTTGGGGGAGGTAACAGGGAGTGGCAACTAAAACGAAGGCATGTTATAGCCATTTTGGGGGCATGGCACAGCCAGCACCTGTGTCTTCACATGCAGTGATTCAGGCGCCGGACAGACATTCTGAGTAACCACAGTGGCGGATCTAAGAAGAGGCCAGTGGGTGTCTCTTAACAAAAGCCGGCACCTGCAGCCAGGGCCGGTGCTAGGGTGTTTGGGGCCCCCCTGCAAACTATACATTTGTGCCCTGCCACTTATACACATAACGCACCCAGTAGTGACGCAGCTTATACACATGATGCACCCAGTAGTGGCACCGCTTATACACATAATGCACCCAGTAGTGGCACCGCTTATACACATAATGCACCCAGTAGTGGCACCGCTTATACACATAATGCACCCAGTAGTGGCTCCGCTTATACACATAATGCACCCAGTAGTGGCACTGCTTATACACATAATGCACCAGTAGTGGCACCGCTTATACACATAATGCACCCAGTAGTGGCACCGCTTATACACATAATGCACCCAGTAGTGGCACCGCTTATACACATAATGCACCCAGTAGTGGCACCGCTTATACACATAATGCACCAGCAGTGGCACCGCTTATACACATAATGCACCCAGTAGTGGCACCGCTTATACACATAATGCACCCTGTAGTGGCACCGCTTATACACATAATGCACCCAGTAGTGGCACCGCTTATACACATAATGCACCCAGTAGTGGCACCGCTTATACACATAATGCACCAGTAGTGGCACCGCTTATACACATAATGCACCCAGTAGTGGCACCGCTTATACACATAATGCACCAGTAGTGGCACCGCTTATACACATAATGCACCCAGTAGTGGCACCGCTTATACACATGATGCACCCAGTAGTGGCACCGCTTATACACATGATGCACCCAGTAGTGGCACCGCTTATACACATAATGCACCCAGTAGTGGCACCGCTTATACACATAATGCACCCAGTAGTGGCACCGCTTATACACATAATGCACCCAGTAGTGGCACCGCTTATACACATAATGCACCCAGTAGTGGCACCGCTTATACACATAATGCACCAGTAGTGGCACCGCTTATACACATAATGCACCCAGTAGTGGCACCGCTTATACACAAAATGCACCCAGTAGTGGCACCGCTTATACACATAATGCACCCAGTAGTGGCACCGCTTATACACATAATGCACCCAGTAGCGGCACCGCTTATACACATAATGCAACCAGTAGCGGCACCGCTTATACACATAATGCACCCAGTAGCGGCACCGCTTATACACATAATGCACCCAGTAGCGGCACCGCTTATACACATAATGCACCCAGTAGTGGCACCGCTTATACACATAATGCACTCAGTAGTGGCACCGCTTATACACATAATGCACCCAGTAGCGGCACCGCTAATACACATAATGCAACCAGTAGCGGCACCGCTTATACACATAATGCACCCAGTAGCGGCACCGCTTATACACATAATGCACCCAGTAGCGGCACCGCTTATACACATAATGCACCCATTAGTGGCACCGCTTATACACATAATGCACCCATTAGTGGCACCGCTTATACACATAATGCACCCAGTAGTGGCACCGCTTATACACATAATGCACCCAGTAGTGGCACCGCTTATACACATAATGCACCCAGTAGTGGCATCGCTTAATGCACCCAGTAGTGGCACCGCTTATACACATAATGCACCCAGTAGTGGCACCGCTTATACACATAATGCACCAGTAGTGGCACCGCTTATACACATAATGCACCCAGTAGTGGCACCGCTTATACACATAATGCACCCAGTAGTGGCACCGCTTATACACATAATGCACCCAGTAGTGGCACCGCTTATACACATAATGCACCCAGTAGTGGCACCGCTTATACACATAATGCACCCAGTAGTGGCACCGCTTATACACATAATGCACCCAATAGTGGCACCGCTTATACACATAATGCACCCATTAGTGGCACCGCTTATACAAATAATGCACCCAGTAGTGGCACCGCTTATACACATAATGCACCCAGTAGTGGCACCGCTTATACACATAATGCACTCAGTAGTGGCACCGCTTATACACATAATGCACCCAGTAGTGGCACCGCTTATACACATAATACACCAGTAGTGGCACCGCTTATACACATAATGCACCCAGTAGTGGCACTGCTTATACACATAATGCACCCAGTAGTGGCACCGCTTATACACATAATGCACCCAGTAGTGGCACCGCTTATACACATAATGCAATCAGTAGTGGCACCGCTTATACACATAATGCACCCAGTAGTGGCACCGCTTATACACATAATGCACCCAGTAGTGGCACCGCTTATACACATAATGCACCCAGTAGTGGCACCGCTTATACACATAATGCACCCAGTAGTGGCACCGCTTATACACATAATGCACCCAGTAGTGGCACCGCTTATACACATAATGCACCCAGTAGTGGCACCGCTTATACACATAATGCACCAGTAGTGGCACCGCTTATACACATAATGCACCCAGTAGTGGCACCGCTTATACACATAATGCACCAGTAGTGGCACCGCTTATACACATAATGCACCCAGTAGTGGCACCGCTTATACACATGATGCACCCAGTAGTGGCACCGCTTATACACATGATGCACCCAGTAGTGGCACCGCTTATACACATGATGCACCCAGTAGTGGCACCGCTTATACACAAATTGCACCCAGTAGTGGCACCGCTTATACACATAATGCACCCAGTAGTGGCACCGCTTATACACATAATGCACCCAGTAGTGGCACCGCTTATACACATAATGCACCCAGTAGTGGCACCGCTTATACACATAATGCACCCAGTAGTGGCACCGCTTATACACATAATGCACCAGTAGTGGCACCACTTATACACATAATGCACCAAGTAGTGGCACCGCTTATACACATAATGCACCCAGTAGTGGCACCGCTTATACACATAATGCACCCAGTAGCGGCACCGCTTATACACATAATGCACCTAGTAGCGGCACCGCTTATACACATAATGCAACCAGTAGCGGCACCGCTTATACACATAATGCACCCAGTAGCGGCACCGCTTATACACATAATGCACATAGTAGCGGCACCGCTTATACACATAATGCACCCAGTAGTGGCACCGCTTATACACATAATGCACTCAGTAGTGGCACCGCTTATACACATAATGCACCCAGTAGCGGCACCGCTTATACACATAATGCAACCAGTAGCGGCACCGCTTATACACATAATGCACCCAGTAGCGGCACCGCTTATACACATAATGCACCCAGTAGAGGCACCGCTTATACACATAATGCACCCATTAGTGGCACCGCTTATACACATAATGCACCCATTAGTGGCACCGCTTATACACATAATGCACCCAGTAGTGGCACCGCTTATACACATAATGCACCCAGTAGTGGCACCGCTTATACACATAATGCACCCAGTAGTGGCATTGCTTAATGCACCCAGTAGTGGCACCGCTTATACACATAATGCACCCAGTAGTGGCACCGCTTATACACATAATGCACCAGTAGTGGCACCGCTTATACACATAATGCACCCAGTAGTGGCACCGCTTATACACATAATGCACCCAGTAGTGGCACCGCTTATACACATAATGCACCCAGTAGTGGCACTGCTTATACACATAATGCACCCAGTAGTGGCACCGCTTATACACATAATGCACCCAGTAGTGGCACCGCTTATACACATAATGCACCCAATAGTGGCACCGCTTATACACATAATGCACCCATTAGTGGCACCGCTTATACAAATAATGCACCCAGTAGTGGCACCACTTATACACATAATGCACCCAGTAGTGGCACCGCTTATACACATAATGCACTCAGTAGTGGCACCGCTTATACACATAATGCACCCAGTAGTGGCACCGCTTATACACATAATACACCAGTAGTGGCACCGCTTATACACATAATGCACCCAGTAGTGGCACTGCTTATACACATAATGCACCCAGTAGTGGCACCGCTTATACACATAATGCACCCAGTAGTGGCACCGCTTATACACATAATGCACCCAGTAGTGGCACCGCTTATACACATAATGCACCCAGTAGTGGCACCGCTTATACACATAATGCACCCAGTAGTGGCACCGCTTATACACATAATGCACCCAGTAGTGGCACCGCTTATACACATAATGCACCCAGTAGTGGCACCGCTTATACACATAATGCACCCAGTAGTGGCACCGCTTATACACATAATGCACCCATTAGTGGCACCGCTTATACACATAATGCACCCAGTAGTGGCATCGCTTATACACATAATGCACCCAGTAGTGGCATCGCTTAATGCACCCAGTAGTGGCACCGCTTATACACATAATGCACCCAGTAGTGGCACCGCTTATACACATAATGCTCCAGTAGTGGCACCGCTTATACACATAATGCACCCAGTAGTGGCACCGCTTATACACATAATGCACCCAGTAGTGGCACCGCTTATACACATAATGCACCCAGTAGTGGCACCGCTTATACACATAATGCACCCAGTAGT
Organism: Pseudophryne corroboree; assembly: GCF_028390025.1. Lineage (NCBI taxonomy): Eukaryota > Metazoa > Chordata > Amphibia > Anura > Myobatrachidae > Pseudophryne > Pseudophryne corroboree. Next base: position 463,890,109 of record NC_086451.1, on the reverse strand, counting down.
GGCACCGCTTATACACATAATGCACCCAGTAGTGGCACCGCTTATACACATAATGCACCCAGTAGTGGCACCGCTTATACACATAATGAACCCAATAGTGGCACCGCTTATACACATAATGCACCCATTAGTGGCACCGCTTATACACATAATGCACCCATTAGTGGCACCGCTTATACAAATAATGCACCCAGTAGTGGCACCGCTTATACACATAATGCACCCAGTAGTAGCACCGCTTATACACATAATGCACTCAGTAGTGGCACCGCTTATACACATAATGCACCCAGTAGTGGCACCGCTTATACACATAATACACCAGTAGTGGCACCGCTTATACACATAATGCACCCAGTAGTGGCACCGCTTATACACATAATGCACCCAGTAGTGGCACCGCTTATACACATAATGCACCCAGTAGTGGCACCGCTTATACACATAATGCACCCAGTAGTGGCACCGCTTATACACATAATGCACCCAGTAGTGGCACCGCTTATACACATAATGCACCCAATAGTGGCACCGCTTATACACATAATGCACCCAGTAGTGGCACCGCTTATACACATAATGCACCCAGTAGTGGCGCCGCTTATACACATGATGCACCCAGTAGTGGCACCGCTTATACACATGATGCACCCAGTAGTGGCACCGCTTATACACATAATGCACCCAGTAGTGGCGCCGCTTATACACATGATGCACCCAGTAGTGGCACCGCTTATACACATAATGCACCCAGTAGTGGCGCCGCTTATACACATAATGCACCCAGTAGTGGCGCCGCTAATACACATAATGCACCCAGTAGTGGCACCGCTTATACACATAATGCACCCAGTAGTGGCACCGCTTATACACATAATGCACTGTCAAAGTTGAAAAATATTGTAATGCATATACCCTGTACTAACCCCATGCACATGCCCGCTGCGTGTGCACTCAGTCCGCCGTGCGTGCACATATCCGCAATTTGCGTAGGATCGCTCCTGTGATCATGCGCGTGGTATGGGTATTTACGGCAGAGTTTGTGAGCGCGTAGAGGGTTATTAGAACATTACATATTTAACCCAAATAGTGCATTTTGTACTCATAGTTCCCCTACACCACATCAGCGAGTATCAACAGTTTAAACAGTTCCAGGACTAAGGGATTCGCCTTTGCATGATAGGAAGTGTCAGATAAAGGTTGGAAGGTGATGTCTAGTATCCAGCTGTAGGGTATTTTAAGGGTAACATTCCGGTGTTGGTTAGAGAAAGATTGCATGTTCCAGCGTATAGTTATGTGCAAAAGTAGAATATAGATATTAACTGTATTTACTGTATGCGGCGGGAATCCAGAGGATACCACCCACAAGAGCAGTTGGGGAAAGACATCGCCCATCTTTTCAAATCAACCTATGACCTCTCCTGTAACGAAAAGACACATCTCTGTGTCCAATGGACAATGAAATTACAGTGACCATTGTATTGTGTATGTAAGTTGTGTATAAAAAGCCCATTGTTGCCTGGCTGGTCAGAAGACTCTGAACGCTTTCTATCTGACAAGCGGAGGACCGGCCGGGTTGCGCTTGCGAACATTCTCACGTATGTACATTCTCTGTAGCCATAACTCTGTTTTAGATTTATCTTGTTAGCCTGTAGTGTATGATTTGTACTGTTTTACCTTTTGAAATAATCCACGGTGGCCTTAGAACCCTGTGGTTTCAACTACAAATCGGTGTTGTGTCCTCACTTTCCTGAAAGGGTTTAAAAGCATATTTAACTGTATAAGGTTTATAAGCATTGATAAGGTGTACACACTGCGGGTACTTTATACCGTCAGCGCTACTTAAGGTTTAAGGTATAACATCGTTGCAGTACTTTGCTGCTAAGGGTTTAAAGTGTAATCATATCATTACATTGTATCACTAACAAGGTTTAAAGGTTATCAATTGTGTGAGCGTGCGCTGTGCATACTCTGTACACTCAGCGCGGCGTGTGGACGCCAAGTACGTACCACGTACGGGACTCTGTACGCAAATAGCGTACAAGTGCGTAGCACGTGTATTCAGTCTAACGGCCATAGCGGCTCCACGGTAAAAGTGTATCTAGAGGTATAGCTTTATGTTTTAAGATAATATCGACATTATCAGCACCCAGTAGTGGCACCGCTTATACACATAATGCACCCAGTAGTGGCACCGCTTATACACATAATGCACTCAGTAGTGGCACCACTTATACACATAATGCACCCAGTAGTGGCACCGCTTATACACATAATGCCCCAGTAGTGGCACCAGTTATACACATAATGCACCAGTAGTGGCACCGCTTATACACATAATGCACCCAGTAGTGGCACCGCTTATACACATAATGCACCCAGTAGTGGCACCGCTTATACACATAATGCACCCAGTAGTGGCACCGCTTATACACATAATGCACCCAGTAGTGGCACCGCTTATACACATAATGCACCCAGTAGTAGCACCTCTTATAAATAATGCACCCAGTAGTGGCACCACTTATACACATAATGCACCCAGTAGTGCCACCGCTTATACACATTATGCTCCCAGTAGTAGCGCATCTTATAAGTAATGCACCCATTAGTGGCACTGCTTATACACATAATGCACCCAGTAGTAGCGCCTCTTATAAGTAATGCGCCCAGTAGTGGCACCGCTTACACATATAATGCACTCAGTAGTGTAGCAGTGACGCTTACACACACAACGCACCCTGTAGCAGTGACACATAATCATATAACGCCCCCTGTAGCAGTGACATTTACACATATAACACCCACTCTAGCAGTGACGCTAAACATAACGCCCCCTGTAGCAGTGACATTTACACAAATAACACCCCCCATAGCAGTGACGCTAAACATATAATGCCTCCTGTAGCAGTGACACATAAACATATAATGCCCCCTGTAGAAGTGACGCTTTATGCCCACACAGTCAAACATACACATACGGATACACACACATATATATACATACATACATACACAGATACTCACACACTTTCTCTCACTCACCAATTCTCTATCCATCCACACTTACCTAAGGCAGTCTGGCTGTAGGAGCTGGAGCATCCTCCTGTGTAACAGGCTGCAGCATGGTCCCGTGTAGCTCTGCCCCTCCGTCCCGTGTGGCTCCGCCCCTTATTAAGGTCCTGCTGCTCTGCACTATTACAGGGAGAGGGGGAGAGGAGACATCAAGCTGCTGGCACTGCTGCCTTTCCTACAGTGTGATGTGCGCCGCAGCCGGCAGCAGCACGGACATCAGCTCAGCACAGCGATACAGAGAAGGTTGAGCGCCTCTCCTTCCCGGCGCCTCCTTGCACTGCATCCCTTTGCTGAGCAGTTAGCGCCGGGCCTACCTGCAGCCTCAGAGTAACTACTCAGATCCGCTGCGACAGAAGACGCAGCGCCGTTCCCTCTTGCGTCCAACTCTAAATCAGGCCCTATGTGCTGGCATAACTAGGGGGCTGAAACACTAGACTTTGTTTTTGGAAATGTTTAATTGAATAAGTATATTTTATTGTCTTCTGTGTCTGCTGGCAAACCATTGATTTATCATAAGGATTTTTTGGTACTGTATATTCAGTGAATATACACTTTTTTCAAATTAGCGGCAAAAGATTTGCTGCAAAACTTTGTGCAGTGGAACAGCTTATTTTGCAGAGGGGGGAGGTTTGGGCAACACTAAGTTTTGAGCTCAGCTTTCATTTTGTCATGCCATGATGGGCCTTTGCCAGACTCATACTTACTGGCTTCCTAGCTGCCCCTCCGGGAGGTTGCAGGCAGGTCGGCTCAGCGGGTGGACATGTCGTTGGAAAGTGGGTGTGATGACACAATTGTATCATAATAGACCCACCCCCACTGCACAATGCCATTATTACAGGTATTGTGAAGCAGGGGCGTGGCCATGATGATGCAATTCAGCGTGAATCGCAACATCTGCCGACCGGACCACCCACTTTTACCGTATAAGTGGGTGGCTGTTGGGGGATGGCAACCGGCTCCGGAGACTTGCCCACTTTTCCGTGTGTCCGGAAGTACCACACGTTTTTCATGGACCTCCCAGCCGCAAGTATGGCCAGGCTGAGTTTACAAATGAGAATTTTTCAGGATTTATAGTACTGTATATAAATGAGATCGGTGGTGTTAGGAGTAAGGATAGGACTAACACAGCAAATTATCTCAAGAATTAATTTGGTGTAGACATATAAATATAGATTCAGGGGCCATTTTAATAGGTACAGGTGTCTAGTACTCTACTGGGTGCTCTTCACCTCCCAGAATGGCGTTGATGCTACCGTACGTGGTATGATTTCACCAAGGTATGGAAAACATTCCTTAGAGATTCTGGCCCATGCTGACATTACAGCATCACGCAGATGCTGCAGATCTATACCACCACACAAGATACATTGGAGACTTTCTGGATCTTCCCTTTGGAGAATACTTCTCCTCAGATGTGACAAGATATAAATGACAGTATGTACACAGAATCAGTCACTGACCTACCTCTGATGTCTCTTCCAATCCCTCTCTGCTCTTGTGTCCTCTTTGCTGGTGGTGACTGTGGGAGAGGAACAACGTCATGCTAAGTATACTGTACAGGGAAGGAGCCCAAAATCCTAATCATACATCCTTCGTGACAGTACCATGAACTCGCTAGTGGTGGCTAGAGGTGGATGACAATTTATTTCAGATATCCAGGCTGCTGTTGTGTGGTACTTCCTGCCATCTTGCAATTTGAAGCCCTGCCATGCAAAGACAATAGTGCTTGGAGATCACTGCCTATACAAAAAGGTCTTGGGCAATATGACTGAGATGTCTATCTATGCTGAAAGGTCAATGGAAAAGGAATTGGCTCTTACTCCAACCATCCAACACCAGAGACAATTCAAGTGTCAACCAAAAATAAACCAGGTGGATAACTAAACATTCCTGCGCCTCCATGGACTGCTTGATATTGAGAAACTCACATATATATGGGACTTTAATGGGAAAGGAGGCGCCTCCTTAGGTGAAGGTTGGCAACTGTACACCTTGTACTTATGGTAGTCATGACATAGCTAACTCCTAAGACTTGCCTTCAGGACAAATATCTGCTTTCCTCGGTCTTTGTGTAATATTTTCCAATGATGGGATAGAATTTTTTTGTTGTCTCCTTGGTAAATTTAATAAGGATTAATGTAGAAATCCTTGTCTTGTCTAGGATGCAGTGCTTCTATGCAGTGACTACACCCATGCTTAGACTCAACTATTTATGGCCGGATATTAATTTACGTGATATTTTACAGCTGAGCAGAGATTTAAACTATGTACACACCTGACAGATTTGCCAAGGACTAGACCAGATTTGCCAAGGACTAGACAGATTTGCCAAGGACTAGGCCAAATTCCAAAGACTGAAACAATGGCAATTATACCAGATGTGCAGTGTACACACTACACAATAAATTGATTTGTTTCCAATAATCACCTGGACATCAAATCATTGAGGTGTTGTTTTATGTATGTGGTATCTGGTCAATTTCCATACAAACTACAAATTCAAAAAGATGCCTTTCTGAAGGGTTCGATAGTGTGAGAAGCACATGCTATGCCAGTAACAGATCCGACATGTTATTGACCAACCATCTGTCTCTGGGGCAGTCTACATACTAAACAATTATTGGGCCAATGACCCCATATCTCACAGGTCGCCCCGAGAATTGTGTAGTGCATATCCAACTTTAGAAGATTATTACCAAACTCTGAAGTGTCTTTAGCTGGGTTTTCTGTGAAAAATATTTTTTTAAGTTTTTCAAACGCATAACTTTTCTCTGATATCAGGGAATAAGTATAATGAAGAACAATGGGGTGGGCTTGGACTGCACACCGTAAACATAGCAAGAGGTGCTACCATGCTGAAATTGGCAGTGCCATGCAGGAAAAAGAAAATGCAGGTGCATTATGCGCTATATACTTAATTTATAATCCTTGTTAATTGTAGTGTTCTTAGTGATTAGAGTGTGCACCTGCATTTTCTTTATCCAATATGTATTCCATAACCAACTCATCAAATGCACATCACCAAAATAAATATATAAATAATAATGATGATGATAATAATAATAATAATGATGCTGATGATTATGATGATGATGATGATGATGATTATTATTATTATTATTATTATTATTATTATTTCTACTGGGGTAAATTAATTCATTATATGGAAGAAGATGTGTCACCAGAATAGTTTATCCTTAAGTTTTCTCAATATCATAGGCAAACATAGGGGGTTTTCCGGTTGCCCAGAAACCCCCCACCTCTTGGCATATGGCTCAAATTACTGGCAACAATAGCAATAGTATATAATACGACTACGAGAGCTGTCGCCACATCATGCAGTTTAAGGGACAGAGCGGAGCTGGTGCACATGCCCAGTGGTAGCCGCTGCTCCTACCAAGTTTGCTGTGTGTGTGGATCTGACTCCTCAATCAGTGCACTGGACCAGAGAGTAGCTACCGGGAAGAAGAGACAGGAGACTTACCATGAGGTGGGAGAATGTGAGCTTAGAAAGTGCAATTCTGTTTCTTGCTGGTTCTATTATATTTATGTATTTCTTTAGTATGGGAAGTTTAACCTTTTACTGACCACTTATCTTAATTATATTATTTAAATATGTTAAATAGGCAGCTTATACTATAGACCATCTATAGGGTCAGAGGCGTCACCAGGTGTGGTAACACCTGGTGCGCACTCTGCATTACTACACCCCCCCACTCACCCCGCTGGAGCCACGGCCGCCCAAAAAGGGTGCGTGGCCTAATTTAAATGGGTGTGGCCTCACAGATCTCCACTTTTCCTTCACTCCGGGTGCATGTCCAGCTTTCCCGGATATGCTGCCCCCGGAGACTGTGCAGCGTGCAGTGCCGGCTCGTATCTGTGACAGGAGCCGAGTGCTGCAGAGGATTATTACACTGCAGCACTCGGCTCCTGTCAATGCAGAAGAGCAGGCACTTTGGTGTCACCCCTTCCGAGGGTGACACCAGGGTGCGTGCCGCACCCCCCGCACCCGCCTTCTGACTCCACTGTATAGTGTTAAATATTAATACTGTATTCCATTCAGTGTCCAGTGTATAAAAAGACCAATGTTTACATTAATGTCCAGAGTCGTTACTAGGTTCTTCTGCCGCTACCCCAGACTCCCGCAGAGTGGGAGATTGTGTAGTACATTTGGAAACCCCCCCTCTAAAAATTCTGCATTTGCCGCTGAACATCACACCAATCACTGGCTTGATCGTCATCTATTTACAGTTGTTCTGTTCATTTACTATAAACTGCATTAAATTATAAATGCAGTGTAGAATAGAATTCTGCAAGCTGGAGAAGTATAATTCACAGACTTTACCGCCACTGCAAGACCTTCTTTTCCGACATATATTATGGTAGATGCTCAACTAGCTTAATGATTCATTAAGGTGCTCGAAAGGGATGGGTGTTTCTAAGCAAGAAAAAAAGAGACATTGTTGCCCCCAGCACCCTGAATGATAACAGTAACCAGTTATAAATCCCACATAATATTAGAATTCAGAGATCTTGGTTACACATAGTTGCGCAAATGTGTGACTAAGCCCCAAAGCCGCATCAAGGCGTCTCTGTATATTTGGGGTCCCTAGCGCTATATCTAGGTGCAGGGTGTGGCACCCCAAAACACCAGCATAAGCCAGAGAGCCCAGGGCAGCAATACCAGTGAAAAAACTATAGTGTTAATAAATTAGTATTTAGGAAGCCGAAGCTATAGAGAAGGTGATACAAAAATGAAATGTAATTAAAATAGAGAAATAGTGTTAAAAAATTAATAAGTGAAAAGTGTTAATAGAATGTAAAGGTATGCCACACTAAAGCCATCCAGCTCTGCAACTCCAGAGGCACCACACCTCACACCTCCATTACCCCAATCTGGGTCTATGAGTAACCAGCAAGGAGCCACATGATAATGGCTCCTTACTTCAATATGTCTAAGCTAAGAGCTACCTTCTTTTCCGCCAGGGAACCCAATTTGCTTACAATTTCCCTGCAGTTTCGTACACATCTACTCTCTCTACATCACAGTTACAAACTTTTATTATCAGGGCTCATATATTTCATTAGATAGAGTATCATCCCTCATGAGAACTTTGTCTACACGTTTTGATAGACTTATTAATATAATTTCTCTCCTCTCCCTGCATGGCATCACTGAGGATTTAAGTATTAGGTTACATAATTAGATATTTCAGCATTATCTAATTTATGAACTAGGTGTAGAAGTATTGAGCAATTATACAAATTAATCCTCTTCCTAAATTAATAAATGTTTTTCATTAAAAAGGAATTGCACAGGGGTTGAAGGGGAAAGTCACCCAGCTGCCTAAGGCCATTCAATTTCTAGAAATGATTGCCCTTAAGTTTTTCCTAACTCAGAATTATTTTAATCACTATTACATTCATGATTTAAATTGCAGTCATACCAGGATACATGGAGAAAAAGAATTACAAAGAAGAAATTCAGTAGATTAATATCGGTATAGTGCTCTGTAAAGTGCTGCGGATTATGTGTGTGCTATATATATTTAACCACACGCTAAGCCGCCGCCTACTGGGAGTGAATCTTAGCTTATTAAACGAAAGGTTCTCAAAATTGCGAATAGAAATTTCTTTGCAGTTTCTGAGTAGCTCGAGACTTACTCTTCCAGTGCGATCAGTTCAGTGCTTGTCGTTCCTGGTTTGACGTCACAAACACACCCAGCGTTTGGCCAGACACTCCTCCGTTTCTCCAGCCACTCTCGCGTTTTTCCCAGAAACGGTAGCGTTTTTTCACACACTCCCATAAAACGGCCCAGAAACACCCACTTCCTGTCAATCACATTACGATCACCAGAACGATGATAAAACCTCGTAATGCCGTGAGTAAAATACCAATCTTCATAGCAAATTTACTTGTCGCAGTCGCAGTACGAACATTGCGCATGCGCAATAAGCGGAAAATCGCTGCGATGCGAAAAAAAATACAGAGCGAACAACTCGGAATGACCACCTTTATGTAGAAAAAGAACAGGTTTAACCTCTCTGGTGGTGCTTCCCTAGAGTTTAGGTTAGTGAATGGTAAAAAGGAAAAGGAAATAAACTCTTCTTTGTGGGGGCAATCTTATTTATGACAGTTAAAATACATTCATTTATATTCAATAATAACTAACAAGAAAACATAGAGAAAAAAAGAACAAAATATTCATAGAAAATTCTCTCATGAGTGATCTGTAGCACTCAGTATGATAGTCAGGTGTTGGACCAGGGCCGTCTTTTCATATGGGCTCAATGGGCTCTTGCCCAAGTGCCACAGGAGTATAAGGGCCCTAGGCTGATAGCTGAGGGTCCCCTCTTTCCAGAGGTACCAAATTTTTGAAAATCGGCCATAGGGAACCAGAGATATCAGACTTCAAAAGCAGTGGTCCCCATCCAAGCCTGTTAATTGCTCTTGCCAGCCAGATATCTCAGACTCTGTATAATGTAGAGTTTTTCTGAGGTTACATTTCAAAAGCTGGGACTCTCCCCTTTTGGTGGACACTGGCAGCTTGTCTCTACTATGCCCAGAACCAGAGATATCAGCCTTCAAGCAGCTGGTCCCTGCTCCAGCTCCACACGCCTAATATGCAGTTTTATATTTTCATTGGTGGATTGCTGTAGCTCCTGAACTCTGATCCCCAAGTCTCCAGAACCTCCTGACAGGTGATACACTCTAATTTTTTATCCTATTCAAAGCTAAGAAATCTTTTTCTAGGAACTTGAGATATCTGCAGTCAAGCAAGCTGCTGTCTCACCAGAAAATTATGAATATTAAGCCCACTCCACTATCCACCCCACCCCTGTGTATTAAACAGCCTGTGCCACCCTGAAAGTTATGTACTGGGGCCCCTTCATTCAGCCCAATGTCCCCTTCTACAGTTAAGTGTTCTCCCTCCTGCCCCATCTCCCACCATCTGTGCAGTAAAGGAGTAATTAGCAGAAATTACAGCTCCAGGTCCTATATGCTGAGCAGAAGATAGAACACCCCATACCGCCCACGGGACATCAAAGCTGCCGCTGATAGCACCCCCCCTGGAGGATGGGTAGGGGGCCCCAGAGCATTGCTGTGCCCAGGGGCCCATACTGCTGTTAAGACAGCCCTGTGTTGGACGTTGTATAATAATCATTATACACCCGTAATATTGCTACTGCTCACCGGCGATAAATCACGTTAAACAATAAATTTAAATATCAGGTATGACAGTGAAATAACATGGATGGTCAGTATCTGGATAAGTGTGTGACGGTGACTATATCAGAAACCTTTACATGCACACTGGTAACACACTAATGCTTATCATAAACACACAATGGAACTGACAGCAACCCTAACCCTAATACGCCTAACACTAACCATCCCCATATTACCTCACCCTAACCATCCCCTCCTGCAGCATAACCCTAGACTTCTCCATAATACCTAGCCCTAACTCTCCACCTAGTGCATAACCCTAACCCTCCCCTCCTGCAGCATAACCCCAGCCTTCCCCATAATGCCTAGCCATAACTCTCCACCTAGTGCATAACCCTAACCCTCCCCTCCTGCAGCATAACCCTAGCCTTCCCCATAATACCTAGCCCTAACTCTCCACCTAGTGCATAACCCTAACCCTCCCCTCCTGCAGCATAATCCTAGCCTTCCCCATAATACCTAGCCCTAACTCTCCACCTTATGCATAACCCTAACCCTCCCCTCCTGCAGTATAACCCTAGACTTCTCCATAATACCTAGCCCTAACCCTCCACCTAGTGCATAACCCTAACCCTCCCCTCCTGCAGCATAACCCTAGCCTTCCCCATAATACCTAGCCCTAACTCTCCACCTAGTGCATAACCCTAACCCTCCCCTCCTGCAGCATAACCCTAGCCTTCCCCATAATACCTAGCCCTAACCCTCCACCTAGTGCATAACCCTAACCCTCCCCTCCTGCAGCATAACCCTAGCCTTCCCCATAATACCTAGCCCTAACTCTCCACCTAGTGCATAACCCTAACCCTCCCCTCCTGCAGCATAACCCTAGCCTTCCCCATAATACCTAGCCCTAACCCTCCACCTAGTGCATAACCCTAACCCTCCCCTCCTGCAGTATAACCCTAGACTTCTCCATAATACCTAGCCCTAACCCTCCACCTAGTGCATAACCCTAACCCTCCCCTCCTGCAGCATAACCCTAGCCTTCCCCATAATGCCTAGCCCTAACTCTCCACCTAGTGCATAACCCTAACCCTCCCCTCCTGCAGCATAACCCTAGCCTTCCCCATAATGCCTAGCCCTAACTCTCCACCTAGTGCATAACCCTAACCCTCCCCTCCTGCAACATAACCCTAGCCTTCCCCATAATGCCTAGCCCTAACTCTCCACCTAGTGCATAACCCTAACCCTCCCCTCCTGCAGCATAACCCTAGCCTTCCCCATAATACCTAGCCCTAACTCTCCACCTAGTGCATAACCATAACCCTCCCCTCCTGCAGCATAATCCTAGCCTTCCCTATAATACCTAGCCCTAACTCTCCACCTTATGCATAACCCTAACCCTCCTCTCCTGCAGTATAACCCTAGGCTTCTCCATAATACCTAGCCCTAACCCTCCACCTAGTGCATAACCCTAACCCTCCCCTCCTGCAGCATAACCCTAGCCTTCCCCATAATACCTAGCCCTAACTCTCCACCTAGTGCATAAACCTAACCCTCCCCTCCTGCAGCATAATCCTAGCCTTCCCCATAATACCTAGCCCTAACTCTCCACCTTATGCATAACCCTAACCCTCCCCTCCTGCAGTATAACCCTAGACTTCTCCATAATACCTAGCCCTAACCCTCCACCTAGTGCATAACCCTAACCCTCCCCTCCTGCAGCATAACCCTAGCCTTCCCCATAATCCCTAGCCCTAACTCTCCACCTAGTGCATAACCCTAACCCTCCCCTCCTGCAGCATAACCCTAGCCTTCCCCATAATACCTAACCCTAACCCTCCACCTAGTGCATAACCCTAACCCTCCCCTCCTGCAGTATAACCATAGACTTCTCCATAATACCTAGCCCTAACCCTCCACCTAGTGCATAACCCTAACCCTCCCCTCCTGCAGCATAACCCTAGCCTTCCCCATAATACCTAGCCCTAACTCTCCACCTAGTGCATAACCCTAACCCTCCCCTCCTGCAGCATAACCCTAGCCTTCCCCATAATGCCTAGCCCTAACTCTCCACCTAGTGCATAACCCTAACCCTCCCCTCCTGCAACATAACCCTAGCCTTCCCCATAATGCCTAGCCCTAACTCTCCACCTAGTGCATAACCCTAACCCTCCCCTCCTGCAGCATAACCCTAGACTTCTCCATAATACCTAGCCCTAACCCTCCACCTAGTGCATAACCCTAACCCTCCCCTCCTGCAGCATAACCCTAGCCTTCCCCATAATACCTAGCCCTAACTCTCCACCTAGTGCATAACCCTAACCCTCCCCTCCTGCAGCATAACCCTAGCCTTCCCCATAATGCCTAGCCCTAACTCTCCACCTAGTGCATAACCCTAACCCTCCCCTCCTGCAACATAACCCTAGCCTTCCCCATAATGCCTAGCCCTAACTCTCCACCTAGTGCATAACCCTAACCCTCCCCTCCTGCAACATAACCCTAGCCTTCCCCATAATGCCTAGCCCTAACTCTCCACCTAGTGCATAACCCTAACCCTCCCCTCCTGCAGCATAACCCTAGTCTTCTCCATAATACCTAGCCCTAACCCTCCACCTAGTGCATAACCCTAACCCTCCCCTCCTGCAGCATAACCCTAGCCTTCCCCATAATACCTAGCCCGAACTCTCCATCTAGTGCATAACCCGAACCCTCTCCTCCTGCAGCATAACCCTAGCCTTCCCCATAATGCCTAGCCCTAACTCTCCACCTAGTGCATAACCCTAACCCTCCCCTCCTGCAGCATAACCCTAGCCTTCCCCATAATGCCTAGCCCTAACTCTCCACCTAGTGCATAACCCTAACCCTCCCCTCCTGCAGCATAACCCTAAACTTCTCCATTATGCCTAGCCCTAACCCTCCACCTAGTGCATAACCCTAACCCTCCCCTCCTGCAGCATAACCCTAGCCTTCCCCATAATACCTAGCCCTAACTCTCCACCTAGTGCATAACCCTAACCCTCCCCTCCTGCAGCATAATCCTAGCCTTCCCCATAATACCTAGCCCTAACTCTCCACCTTATGCATAACCCTAACCCTCCCCTCCTGCAGTATAACCCTAGACTTCTCCATAATACCTAGCCCTAACCCTCCACCTAGTGCATAACCCTAACCCTCCCCTCCTGCAGCATAACCCTAGCCTTCCCCATAATACCTAGCCCTAACTCTCCACCTAGTGCATAACCCTAACCCTCCCCTCCTGCAGCATAACCCTAGCCTTCCCCATAATACCTAGCCCTAACCCTCCACCTAGTGCATAACCCTAACCCTCCCCTCCTGCAGTATAACCCTAGACTTCTCCATAATACCTAGCCCTAACCCTCCACCTAGTGCATAACCCTAACCCTCCCCTCCTGCAGCATAACCCTAGCCTTCCCCATAATACCTAGCCCTAACTCTCCACCTAGTGCATAACCCTAACCCTCCCCTCCTGCAGCATAACCCTAGCCTTCCCCATAATGCCTAGCCCTAACTCTCCACCTAGTGCATAACCCTAACCCTCCCCTCCTGCAACATAACCCTAGCCTTCCCCATAATGCCTAGCCCTAACTCTCCACCTAGTGCATAACCCTAACCCTCCCCTCCTGCAGCATAACCCTAGACTTCTCCATAATACCTAGCCCTAACCCTCCACCTAGTGCATAACCCTAACCCTCCCCTCCTGCAGCATAACCCTAGCCTTCCCCATAATACCTAGCCCTAACTCTCCACCTAGTGCATAACCCTAACCCTCCCCTCCTGCAGCATAACCCTAGCCTTCCCCATAATGCCTAGCCCTAACTCTCCACCTAGTGCATAACCCTAACCCTCCCCTCCTGCAACATAACCCTAGCCTTCCCCATAATGCCTAGCCCTAACTCTCCACCTAGTGCATAACCCTAACCCTCCCCTCCTGCAACATAACCCTAGCCTTCCCCATAATGCCTAGCCCTAACTCTCCACCTAGTGCATAACCCTAACCCTCCCCTCCTGCAGCATAACCCTAGTCTTCTCCATAATACCTAGCCCTAACCCTCCACCTAGTGCATAACCCTAACCCTCCCCTCCTGCAGCATAACCCTAGCCTTCCCCATAATACCTAGCCCGAACTCTCCATCTAGTGCATAACCCGAACCCTCCCCTCCTGCAGCATAACCCTAGCCTTCCCCATAATGCCTAGCCCTAACTCTCCACCTAGTGCATAACCCTAACCCTCCCCTCCTGCAGCATAACCCTAGCCTTCCCCATAATGCCTAGCCCTAAATCTCCACCTAGTGCATAACCCTAACCCTCCCCTCCTGCAGCATAACCCTAAACTTCTCCATTATGCCTAGCCCTAACCCTCCACCTAGTGCATAACCCTAACCCTCCCCTCCTGCAGCATAACCCTAAACTTCTCCATAATGCCTAGCCATAACTCTCCACCTACTGCATACAGTGCCAGATTAAGGTCCACATGGGCCTGGAGCTGAAAATCAGGAAGGGCCTATTGTGTGCTGCTGCAGGGGGTGTGACAAGCACTATGGCGGTATGACTAGTGATGTGTGGGAGTGGTCTATAGGGGTGTGACCTGTGCTATTGGTTTGTCCATATTTCTGTTAGTGTTCATCCCGCACACCTAGCCACTGCTGTAAATTAATTAAATTAATAATGCAGAGATTACTGCAGTTATGCCATAAAATGCAGAGAGCATTGCAGTTGCAGCCATATAGGGGGTCATTCTGACCCGTTTGCTTGCTGCTTTTTGTCGCAGCCGAGCGAACGGGTCCCTACTGTGCATGCGTCGGCACTGTAGTGCGCCTGCGCATGCCAGACGGCGAAGGCCGTAGCAGGGCTGCGATCACCTCTGCCTGATTGACAGGCAGAGGCGATCGTTGTGCGGGAGGGGGCGGAACTGCGGCGTTTGGCCATCGTTTCGTGGGAGCAGTCGGCCAACGCAAGCGTGGCCGGACCGAACGGGGGGTGGCCCGCAGCGGCCGCGTGACGTCACGCAGCCGGTGCGGGCCGGGGAGCAGTGAGTAGCTCCCGGCCAGCACGCTAAAGCTGCGCTGGTCGGGAGCTACTCTTGAAGTGCAAAGGCATTGCCGCTGTGCGATGCCTTTGCACTTCTGCGGGGGGTCCGGCACTGACATGCGGGGCGGACTAGCCCTGTGCTGGGCGTCCCCCCGCATGTCAGTGTGAATGATCGTAGATGTGCTAAATTTAGCACAGCTACGATCAACTCGGAATGACCCCCATAATACAAAGAGCATTGCAGTGAATGTCATATAATACAGAGGGCATTACATTGACTGCTAGATAATACAGAGAGCATTACAGTGACATTCACCTTATACAGAGAGCATCAGTGGCCGTTGATAAAACAGAGTGCATCCTAGTGCCCATCACATTATACACCAAGCATCCAAGTGACCTCCATACAATACAAAGAAGTCACATATAAAATAGAGAACTCCAAATACCACCATAAAATACAGTAGACATCACAGCCGCACACCATGGCCAGTGAAATGAAAAAAAATCAGACAGAACCTATATCTATGTACATATCAATCTATAATCAGTACTTATTGGAAATCACACATTTTATCATTGGGCACTGGCAGTGGCTTTGGTCAGGCACCTCACTGGAAGAATGTCTGGGTAAACACAGCACACCAAGCACAGCCCCGCCTCCCTTCTCTGTTCTTTACTCCTACCTCTGTCCTGGCTCTCTTTATACTGTGTGCACCAGAGTGTGCCAGCAATGGGGACCCCCGCTTTCCGGCCTCAGCTAAGCCTTCCGGGCGTTGCTGGGTCCCCGTCGGGTGAAACGGTCATGCATATGTGCAAATTGGAGGTCGTGCATGCACATGACACAGAAGCCCGTTAAGCTGCCAGCAGAACGGAGGATGCTGCTGAGAGGAGATACAGCGCCGGACCTCGTAGGAGAGGTAAGTATTGCTGAATATCAGCTGCATTTTTGTCTGTATCACAGTGATACTAAACGAAAAATGCAGTTGTTCATTTTTATTATCACATGGTGCCCAAAATATTACACACATATTAACTGTAGATATCTCTCTATGGGCCCAATTCAGACCTGATCGCTCGCTAGGAGTTTTTTGCACTGCTGCGAACAGATAGTCGCTGCCCATAGTGGAGTGTATTTTATCTTTGCAAGTGTGCGAACGCATGTGTAGCAGAGCTATATAAACAGATCTTGTGCAGTCTCTGCACAGCCCAGGACTTACTCAGCCGCTGCGATCATATCAGCCTGTCCGGGACCGGAATTGACGTCAGACACCCGCCCTGCAAACGCCTGGACACGCCTGCATTTTTACAACCACTCCCTGAAAACGATCAGTTGCAACCCACAAACGCCCTCTTCCTGTCAATCTCCTTGCGATCCGCTGTGCGAATGGATTCTTCGTAAAACCCATCGCACAGCAACGATCCGCTTTGTATCCGTGCGATCAGCCTGCACATTGCGGTGCATACGCATGCGCAGTTCTGACCTGATCGCAGCGCTGCAAAAAACGCTAGCAAGCGATCAGGTCTGAATGACCGTCTATATACACACACTGTATATAGACACCAGGGGGTATATTTACTAACATTCGTAATTCTCCCGATTTGGTGGGAGAATAATCACGAATGACATCGAAAGTGTAAAACTGCAACTTTTTGAATTTATTACGACTAATTTACTAAGCTGCCGTATTCTGCATTTTCGGGTTTTCCGATGTCGATGTCATTCGTTTTTTTAGGCAGTGTTTTACGTGAGTGACTTGTAAAACACTGCCGACTTTAATACAATGAATCTCGGCCGGATCTGAGAGATCCGTGCTGGGCTTCATTGTGCACTTTGTTTAAAAAAAAAATAAAGTTTAAATGTTAAAAAAAAATTGCGTGGGGTCCCCCCTCCTAAGGCAAACCAGCCTCGGGCTCTTTGAGCCGATCCTGGTTGCAGAAATATGGGGAAAAAATGGACAGGGGTTCCCCCATATTTAAGCAACCAGCATCGGGCTCTGCGCCTGGTCCTGGTTCCAAAAATACGGGGGACAAAAAGCGTAGGGGTCCCCCGTATTTTTAAAACCAGCACCGGGCTCCACTAGCTGGACAGATAATGCCACAGCCGGGGGTCACTTTTATACCGTGCCCTGCGGCCGTGGCATCAAATATCCAACTAGTCACCCCTGGCCAGGGTACCCTGGGGGAGTGGGGACCCCTTCAATCAAGGGGTCCCCCCCACCAGCCACCCAAGGGCCAGGGGTGAAGCCCGAGGCTGTCCCCCCATCCAATGGGCTGCGGATGGGGGGCTGATAGCCTTTTTGTAAAAGTGTAAGATATTGTTTTTAGTAGCAGTACTACAAGGCCCAGCAAGCCTCCCCCACATGCTGGTACTTGGAGAACCACAAGTACCAGCATGCGGCGGAAAAACGGGCCCGCTGGTACCTGTAGTACTACTACTAAAAAAATACCCAAAAAAAGACAATACACACACACACCTTGAAAGTAAAGTTTTATTACATCCATCCACACAAACATACATACATACTTACCTTATGTTCACACGCAGGTCGGTCCTCTTCTCCAGTAGAATCCATGGGGTACCTGTTGAATAAATTATACTCACCAGATCCAGGGTACCAGGCTCCTCGGATAATCCTTTTGTAATCCACGTACTTGATTAAAAAAATAAAACGGAGACCCGAGCCACGCACTGAAAGGGGACCCATGTTTTCACATGGGTCCCCTTTCCCCGAATGCCAGAAACCCACTCTGACTGATGTCTAAGTGGGTTTCTTCAGCCAATCAGGGAGCGCCACGTTGTGGCACCCTCCTGATCGGCTGTGTGCTTCTGTACTGTCTGACAGGCGGCACACGGCAGTGTTACAATGTAGCGCCTATGCGCTCCATTGTAACCAATGGTGGGAACTTTCTGCTCAGCGGTTGACCGAAAGTGACCTCACCGCTGACCACAAAGTTCCCACCATTGGTTACAATGGAGCGCATAGGCGCTACATTGTAACACTGCCGTGTGCCGCCTGTCAGTCAGTACAGGAGCACACAGCCGATCAGGAGGGTGCCACAACGTGGCGCTCCCTGATTGGCTGAAGAAACCCACTTAGACATCAGTCAGAGTGGGTTTCTGGCATTCGGGGAAAGGGGACCCATGTGAAAACATGGGTCCCCTTTCAGTGCGTGGCTCGGGTCTCCGTTTTATTTTTTTAATCAAGTACGTGGATTACAAAAGGATTATCCGAGAAGCCTGGTACCCTGGATCTGGTGAGTATAATTTATTCAACAGGTACCCCATGGATGCTACTGGAGAAGAGGACCGACCTGCGTGTGAACATAAGGTAAGTATGTATGTATGTTTGTGTGGATGGATGTAATAAAACTTTACTTTCAAAGTGTGTGTGTATTGTCTTTTTTTGGGTATTTTTTTAGTAGTAGTACTACAGGTACCAGCGGGCCCGTTTTTCCTCCGCATGCTGGTACTTGTGGTTCTCCAAGTACCAGCAATGTGGGGGAGGCTTGCTGGGCCTTGTAGTACTGCTACTAAAAACAATATCTTACACTTTTACAAAAAGGCTATCAGCCCCCCATCCGCAGCCCATTGGATGGGGGGGACAGCCTCGGGCTTCACCCCTGGCCCTTGGGTGGCTGGTGGGGGGACCCCTTGATTGAAGGGGTCCCCACTCCCCCAGGGTACCCCGGCCAGGGGTGACTAGTTGGATATTTGATGCCACGGCCGCAGGGCACGGTATAAAAGTGACCCCCGGCTGTGGCATTATCTGTCCAGCTAGTGGAGCCCGGTGCTGGTTTTAAAAATACGGGGGACCCCTACGCTTTTTGTCCCCCGTATTTTTGGAACCAGGACCAGGCGCAGAGCCCGATGCTGGTTGCTTAAATATGGGGGAACCCCTGTCCATTTTTTCCCCCATATTTCTGCAACCAGGATCGGCTCAAAGAGCCCGAGGCTAGTTATGCTTAGGAGGGGGGACCCCACGCAATTTTTTTTCAACAAATTAACACTTTTCCACCCCTTCCCACTGATATACATGCACGGATCTCATGGATCCGTGCATGCCTATCCAATCACGGCTCAAAAAAGCAGGTCTGGTTTTTTTTAGCACTTTTTTACGAGTTGTATTTTTTCACGGCAGTGTTTTGTTTTTTTTTTGCTTTGCACTTCTTAGTAAATGACCGAGATTCATACTTAAACAGCCGCGTTTTGACCGATGGTGTATTCATTCGTATTTTTTTTGTTGGACTTGCAAAAAAATACGAATGGCCTCATCACTGCCGTGATTTCTGCTTAGTAAATTACCGAGATGACACTTTGAAGAAAAAACGGCATCTCGGACAAAATCGGGACCTTAGTAAATATACCCCCAGGGCGTTTAATAAGGGTGGTGTGGAGCCAACCATACTCACCTTCCGCTGAAACCTGTGCACCCTAGATACACGGTAAACGCACTCTTGCCCACCCTCCCCATGGTGCGCAGATTTAATGGCGCTGCTTTTGGGCTGCACAAGGCGTACGGACGACCTGTTTTGAAACTGATACACACAAATACAAGGAAGGGGACACCCTTTTATGCTGACCTGTGGGAAGGTTCTTCGGGCATGCCTGTGTGCTGTGGTCTGCAAACATCCAGCGACAGCTGCATTTCCTCCTATGCTGGGCAGCTCAGACTCTGTGCTCCACCCACAGCAGCAGCTCTGACTTGCATGATTAGTGCACTGCTGCCAGCTGAAATCAGTGGGGGAGTGAATGCATGGACTTCAGGTGACTGAGGCTCACAGCTTCAGAGAAAGGGGCGGAGTCTCGAATGAACAGGGGGCGGAGCTTCGGGTGGCCAGGGGCGGAGATTCCGACAGCCTCGTGGATGGAACCTCTGTTTGCTGATCGGTGAAGGGTGAGAGCCTGGGAGAGGAGGAGGTGAGGGATAGGGAGGGGAGCTGCAGGGAGTTGAGTGGGCTGTTGCTGTGGATGGTATTGGTGACAGGAGTTTTTCCTCATATCACCACTGGCTGCACAGCACTGCAGGAGGATCCTGTGGGCCTGTTTGCATGGGCGGGCCTGGAGCTGCAGCTCCACCCGCCCCATTGTTAATCCGGCCCTGAGTGCATAACCCTAACCCTCCCCTCCTGCAGCATAACCCTAGCCTTCCCCATAATGCCTAGCCCTAACTCTCCACCTAGTGCATAACCCTAACCCTCCCCTCCTGCAGCATAACCCTAGCCTTCCCCATAATGCCTAGCCCTAACCCTCCACCTAGTGCATAACCCTAACCCTCCCCTCCTGCAGCATAACCCTGGCCTTCCCCATAATGCCTAGCCATAACTCTCCACCTAGTGCATAACCCTAACCCTCCCCTCCTGCAGCCTAACCCTAGCCTTCCCCATAATGTCTAGCCCTAACTCTCCACCTAGTGCATAACCCTAACCCTCCCCTCCTGCAGCATAACCCTAGCCTTCCCCATAATGCCTAGCCCTAACCCTCCACCTAGTGCATAACCCTAACCCTCCCCTCCTGCAGCATAACCCTGGCCTTCCCCATAATGCCTAGCCATAACTCTCCACCTAGTGCATAACCCTAACCCTCCCCTCCTGCAGCATAACCCTAGCCTTCCCCATAATGCCTAGCCCTAACTCTCCACCTAGTGCATAACCTTAACCCTCCCCTCCTGCAGCATAACCCTAGCCTTCCCCATAATACCTAGCCCTAACCCTTCACCTAGTGCATAACCCTAACCCTCCCCTCCTGCAGCATAACCCTAGCCTTCCCCATAATACCTAGCCCTAACCCTTCACCTAGTACATAACCCTAACCCTCCCCTCCTGCATCCCAGTAATCCTAAACAGCAGACCCTGCCTTCCAGTTATTCAATATAATTGGGTCTGCTTTGTTCTCTAGCACATCTGTCACCACAGTCCTGGTTTTCTCTCTTCTATTACCTGCTCTGTATGAAGAAGTCCTGCATCAGGCCACCTAGTTTCCTGCCTAAGCTCCCACGCTCTACTTCCACAGCAATTTCTAGTCTGGATTCACAAACCAGACCAAATCTGACAAACCCTCTAGTGCCACAGCCTCACCCTAACCCTCCAACTGGTGCCTAACCCTAATCCAACCTTCTTGTAACCCCTACCCTAGCCCTCCCTATAGTGCCTAACCCTAACCTCCCCTCCTGTAACCTAACCCTAACCCTCCCCATAGTGACTAAACATCCCCCCATTGCCTAACCCACCCCTCATATATTTATACTACACACAATTTATTCGGCACCAGTACAATAACAGTAATCATATATGGTCTCTACTCCAATTTATTGTTATTATTAGATTGTATACTTTTATTACCAAAATCATAAATTTTAGAGTTTTAGAGGTGCTACCCACTGCTTCAAAAGACCATAACACCAAGACAAGGAAAAGAAAGCAGTTGTGTGGGTGCACTGAGAACCTAAATCAAATAAATTATTAAAACTTCAATTGTTTATAGGTTCTTTGTTAAAAAGGGGGTATAGCAATATACCAGCCACTATGAAATATGTTAAAATATAGAGTGAATAAAGTTAAAGAAAAGTGATACTAAAAGAAAAGTGATACTAAAATCTCATTAGGCATAGACTCTTGTATCCTATGTGGTGCTTACTTTTCAAATAAAGGCAATGTTGCCCTCCTCTAATGTAGTGCCTAAACCTAACCCTCCCTTTGTGCACCCTCCCCTCCCACAGTCTTACCCTAACCCCACCCCTAGTGCCTAACTCTCCCTTCCTGTAGACTAACCCACCCTTCTCTCAGTCTAACCCTAACCCTCCCCAGTGCATAACCCTAACTCTCCATTTGTGTACTCTAACCCTCCCATAGTCTAACCTTAACCCTCCCCACAGTGCTGAACCCAGGGGCGTATTAAGAGAGGAGGTGGCCCATGTGCAGACTCTGAGTGTGCCCCCTCCTCTAAACAGTGAAGTAGGCTCCGGCACTGTGCCAGAGTCTACTGTGCATGCGCAGGTCTCCGGAAACATGGTGCCCACCATGATATGGAGCCTAATCCCCTATTGTGCATGCGTGGTGGCCATTTTGGGAGTAGCCTAACCCTTACCCTCTTCCTAGTGTCTAACTCTCCCCTCCTGTAGCCTAACCATACCCTTTACTCCCATAACCTAACTCTAACCCTCCGCCTAGTGCCTAACCCTATCCTCCACCCATAGCCTATCCCTCCCCCTAGTGCCTAATGATAACCCTCCCCTCCTGTAGCCTTACCCTCCCCCTAGTGCCTAACCCTTCCCTCCTGTATCCTAACCCTGACCCTCCCCCTAGGGACTAACCTTAATCCTCCCCTCCTGTAGCCTAATCATAAAGCTGTTTGTATCCCTAGTCTTGACATCTCCAGTCTAGGCTACTGCTAACAATTTATTTGTTTTGAGGGTCGACAGACAATGCCCTTTTTACATTTTAGTTTTTATACATTTAACCATAATATCTTTATTATGTTCTGGGGTTTTTATTTTATTTTTGTATAATCTATTGCTATACAACATGTAGAAAATTTTGTATAACTTCTGTGTAACTCTTAAGCAACAATGGGGGTCATTCCGAGTTGTTCGCTCTGTAAATTTCTTCGCATCGCAGCGATTTTCCGCTTAGTGCGCATGCGCAATGTCCGCACTGCGACTGCGCCAAGTAAATTTGCTATGCAGTTAGGAATTTTACTCACGGTTTTTTCTTTGTTCTGGTGATCGTAATGTGATTGACAGGAAGTGGGTGTTTCTGGGCGGAAACTGGACGTTTTCTGGGTGTGTGTGAAAAAACGCTACCGTTTCTGGGAAAAACGCGGGAGTGGCTGGAGAAACGGAGGAGTGTCTGGCCGAATGCTGGGTGTGTTTGTGACGTCAAACCAGGAACGACAAGCACTGAACTGATCGCAGATGCCGAGTAAGTCTCGAGCTACTCAGAAACTGCACAGAGATGTATTTTCGCAATAATGCGAATCTTTCGTTCGCAATTTTAAGAAGCTAAGATTCACTCCCAGTAGGCGGCGGCTTAGCGTGTGCAATGCTGCTAAAAGCAGCTTGTGAGCGAACAACTCGGAATGACCACCAATGTTAGTAGTAAAGAATAGCCCTTGTACTGAAAATATTATTGTATCCAAATGTTACATTACTTTTCACTTAGTGCAAAGAAAATCCACAAAATCATCCTTTCCAGCCGCAAACAACTTAATATTTGACATTTCTCATATCAGTTAAAACGGTTAGTAGATGTCTCTGATGTACAATACTTTATACATTACTTGTTTTGTCCTGCTTGCTTTCTGTCTTGCTTCTGTCATAATTATAAAGGTCAGCATATATCTTGACTTATTGAATAGCTGTCATGAATTTAACTAGCGGCTAAAACAACATTGAGAACATTCTGTATAAGGTCACCTTGGTTTTATTTTGCTAATATTCCATAGTTGTACATGAAAATTATTCCCGTGATATTTGCTAATGACCGGTTCCATTTTATTTTCAGAAGATTTCCATTCCAATGTTTGCTTATTCTTTATTTTTATAAATTAGTTATAGCTATTTATATAGGGTTATACAGTTATATGTTATAGCTATCTATCTTGGTGGGATCAGCTTAGTCCAAAGGAGAAGAAACAAGACTGGCATAATTTGCAACAGCAGTGGAGATTTGGAATTCCAGGTTTTGTGGGTTGCCCAGATCCAGCAGGAGCTCATCACTTAGAACAGGAAGAGTTTAAAACTCCCATTCACCCTGAGTTCTGTGCACTGATGCTTGCTAGAGGCCAGTTAGTAGGCCAGAGTATCCGTAGTGCCAGGGACTGATTACATTGGCCATGCCTGGAGAACATGGCAGTTTGTGACTGCAGGCCACTAGAGCAGGATTCACTGATAAGCATGAGGAGTGCTAGGACATTTGTGTTTGTTTGTTTGTTTGTTTGTTTGTTTGGTTATTTTCTATTTGTACCCATGATTCCAGGCCTAACTCTTAGTATGCTGTGCTTCATTGTCTAATGCCTGTAAAAAGACACTGTTCACTTACCGGATTACTGCCTACTGAGCCCTAATTTGAGTACCTACTGTATTGTACCATGGCCCTCATTCCGAGTTGTTCGCTCGCATGGCGATTTTAGCAGTATTGCACACGCTAAGCCGCCGCCTACTGGGAGTGAATCTTAGCATCTTAAAATTGCGAACGATGTATTCGCAATATTGCGATTACACATCTCGTAGCAGTTTCAGAGTAGCTTCAGACTTACTCGGCATCTGCGATTAGTTCAGTGCTTGTCGTTCCTGGTTTGACGTCACAAACACACCCAGCGTTCGCCCAGACACTCCTCCGTTTCTCCAGCCACTCCCGCGTTTTTTCTGGAAACGGTAGCGTTTTTTCCCACACGCCCATAAAACGGCCTGTTTCCGCCCAGTAACACCCATTTCCTGTCAATCACACTACGATCGCCTGAGCGAAGAACAAGCCGTGAGTAAAATTCCAAACTTCATAGCAAATTTACTTGGCGCAGTCGCAGTGCGGACATTGCGCATGCGCACTAAGCGGAAAAACGCTGCGATGCGTAGAAATTTTCCGAGCGAACGACTCGGAATGACCTCCCATATTCAAAGCAAATTACCAGGTGCCATCCAGCTCCAAGATGTAAAAATATTACATTTGTTCAGAGGCACTCACAGACTGAAACAAGCAGGTCAGTCACCATCTCATATCATTCAACCAGTTTCGATTTCAATACAATCTTTGTCAGGAACAAACTTACAAATACTGTAACATGCTTATCTTAAAAAACAAACAACACCCACAGAGTGACCAGTAGACATGTTTTCCCCATTCCAAATGGTGTCCACTCGATCTATACTGTGTATATTAACAGTATGTACAGTAGTTTAAAGTGTTAAAAGTGTTTATGTCTAATTTTTAATAACACCACCTATTACATTAGATGACATATAAATGAAATACTTAAAAGACTATTATGTTTTAATCTACTTTTTTTATTATTTGATTTAAAGTTGTACAATAATGGATCAGATTAAATGAAGGTGATGACTCTCCTTGAAATTTGTCAACTTTAATATTGGATTTGAAGAACACTATCATTTAGATATCATTTAGATCATTTTACATAACTAAATTATGTCATCAAAATGTTTTATTAGAGTCAATTTATCCTTTAAAATAACCAGTTTATAGAGATTGCTGTTCTAGTATAAAAGAGAGACTATTCTAATTAGTTCTACTCTTCTATGATTCTTCTTATGCAGTGTTTCTCAAAATTGGTCCTGACAGGTCACGTTTCCCAGGTCACCTACCTGTAGCAGGTGCATAGGTGTATTCAAAACTCACTGACACATTTTAAAAGTTCCATAGGTGGAGCTAATTATTTCAGTTGTGATTCTTTAAGGAGACTTGAGGACCAAGTTTGAGATCCTATGTTCTAATAAACTAGAATTTTATAGATTATTGCATGAACAGTTAGTTTGACTAAATGTACTCTGTACAACTGCAGAGTGAATCCAGGGGTTACTAATTATCCATTTATATGTGGAGTAGGGATGAGCGAGTTCGGTTCCCTGAGACCCGAACCCCCCAAGAACATCACGTCCCGAGCCAGGATCCGAGTCCGGCTCAGGTTTTCATGCCAGACTCGGAATCCTTAACGAGGCAAAACGTCATCATCCCGCTGTTGGATTCTCATGGGTTCTGGATTCCATATAAGGAGCCGCACATCACCACCATTTTCACTCCAGTCCTGGAGAGTGTAGCGAGTGGATGTGTCTCCTCAATGTCTGTGTGGGAAAGTGGTGTGGCATGTGGGGTGGCGACCTGTTCTTTTGTATTATTCGAGCGCTGTCTTATACGACATAAGTCCAGTAGTGGTGTCTTGTGCTGCATCAGTCCAGTCACAGTGTTGGTGTCCTGTGCTGCTATAAGTCCAGTGCTGCTGTATAAGTACAGTCCAGTGGTGCTGTGTTGTGTGGCATTAGTCCAGTGGTGGTGTCTTGTGCTGCCATAAGTCCAGTGGTGGTGTCCTGTGCTGCCATAAGTCCAGTAGTGCTGCTGTATAAGTCCAGTCCAGTGGTGCTGTGTTGTTTTGCATCAGTCCAGTGGTGGTGTCTTGTGCTACATCAGTCCAGTCACAGTGGTGGTGTCCTGTGCTGCCATAAGTCCAGTGCTACTGTATAAGTCCAGTCCAGTTCAGTGGTGCTGTCTTGTGCTGCATTAGTTCAGTGGTGGTGTCCAGTGCTGCCATAAGTCCAGTGGTGGTGTCCTGTGCTGCTATAAGTCCAGTGGTGCTGTTGTATAATTCCAGGGGTACTGCCATATAGGTCCAGTCCAGTGATGCAGCCATATAAGTCCAGGGGTACTGCCGTATAAGTCCAGTCCAGTGGTGCAACTGTATAAGCACAGGGGTACTGCCATATAAGTCCAAGGGTACTGCCATATAAGTCCAGTCTATTGGTGCAGCCGTATAAGTCCATGGGTACTTACGTATAAGTCCAGTGGTACTGCCGTATAAGTCCAGTCCAGTGGTGCAGCCATATAAGTCCAGAGGTACTGCCATAAAACTCCAGCGGTAGTGCCATATACAGTAAGTCCAGTCCAGTGGTGCAGCCGTATAAGTCCAGGGTTACTGCCATATAAGTCCAGGGGTACAGCCATGTAAGTCCAGTACAGTGGTGCAGCCATATCAGTCAAGTGGTACTGCCGTACAAGTCCAGGGGTACTGCCATATATGTCCAGTCCAGTGGTGCAGCCAAATAAGTCCAGGGATACTGCCGTATAAGTCCAGGGGTACTGCCGTAAAAGTCCAGTCCAGTGGTGCAGCCATATAAGTTATAGGGTACTGCCGTATAAGTCCAGGGTTACTGCCATGTAAGTTTAGGGGTACTACCATATAAGTCCAGTCCAGTGATGCAGCCGTATAAGTCCAGAGGTACTGCCGAATAAGTCCAGTTTAGTGTTGCAGCTGTATAAGTCATGGGGTACTGCCGTATAAGTCTAGGGCTACTACCATATAAGTCCATACTAGTGGTGCAGCCGTAAAAGTCCACAGGTACTGCTGTATAATTTCAGGAGTACTGCCATATAACTCCAGTCCAGTGGTGCAGAGGTATAAGTCCAGGGTTACTGCCATATTAGTCCAGGGGTACTGCCATATTAGTCCAGTCCAGTGGTGCAACCATATAAGTCCAGGGGTACTGCCATATAAGTCCAGTCTATTGGTGCAGCCGTATAAGTCCATGGGTACTGCCGTATAAGTCCAGTCCAGTGGTACTGCCATATAAGTCCAGTCCAGTAGTGCAGCCATATTATACCAGAGGTACTGCCATAAAAGTCCAGGGGTAGTGCCATATACAGTAAGTCCAGTCCAGTGGTGCAGCCGTATAAGTCCAGGGTTACTGCCATATAAGTCCAGGGGTACTGCCATATAAGTCCAGTACAGTGGTGCAGCCGTATTAGTCAAGTGGTACTGCCGTACAAGTGCAGGTGTACTGCCATATATGTCCAGTCCAGTGGTGCAGCCGAATAAGTCCAGGGATACTGCCGTATAAGTCCAGGGGTACTGCCGTGTAAGTTTAGGGGTACTACCATATAAGTCCAGTCCAGTGGTGCATCCGTATAAGTCCAGGGGTACTGCCATATAATTCCAGTCTAGTGGTGCAGCCAAATTAGTCCAGGGGTACTGTCATATAAGCAGTGGCGTCACCGGGTGTGGTGACACCCGGTGCGCGCTCGCGGCAAAAACAACACAGGGGCGTGGCCTCGTGGGTCATCACTCCGGGGGCGTACCCAGCATCTCTGGAGATGTTGGGCTGTACTGAGCTGCCCCTGGAGACTGTCTACCAGCACTGTCGGCTCCTCTTCTATGACAGGAGCCGGGTGCTGTAGCAGACTTTCACACTGCAGCGCTTGGCTCCTGTCACTGCGGCGGAGCCTACAGTGTGGTGTCACCCCTTCTAGGTGTCACACCTCGGTGCGGGCCACACCCCCCGCACCCTGCTTGTGACGCCACTGTATTTAAGTCCAGTCCAGTGGTGCAGCCATATAATTCCAGGGGTACTGCTGTATAAGTCCAGGGGTACTACTGTACAAGTCCAGTCCAGTGGTGCAGCCGTATAAGTCCAGGGATACTGCCGTATAACTCCAGCCCAGTGGTGCAGCCGTATAAGTCCAGAAGTACTGACATATAAGTCCATTCTAGTATTGCAGTCATATAAGTCCTGGGTACTGCCGTATAAGTCATGGGGTACTTCCATATAAGTCCAGACTAGTGGTGCAGCCATAAAAGTCCACAGTTACTGCTGTATAATTTCAGGGGTACTGCCATATAACTCCAGTCCAGTGGTGCAGAGGTATAAGTCCAGGGGTACTGCCATATAAGTCCAGGGGTACTGCCGTATAAGTCCAGTCCAGTGGTGCAACCATATAAGTCCAGGGGTACTGCAGTATAAGTCCAGTCTAGTGGTGCAGCCGTATAAAGTCCAGGCGTACTGTCGTATAAGTTCAGGGGTTTTTCCGTATAAGTCCAGTGGTACTGCCATATAAGTCCAGTCCAGTGGTGCAGCCGTATAAGTCCAGAGGAACTGCCATATATGTCAAGGGGTACTGCCATATACAGTAAGTCCAGTCCAGTGGTGCTGCCATATAAGTCCAGGGGTACTGCCGTATAAGTCCAGGAATACTGCCGTATAACTCGAGTCCAGTGGTGCAGCCGAATAAGTCCAGGGGTACTGCCATATAAGTCCAGTCCAGTGGTGCAGCCATATAAGTCCAGGGGTACTGCTGTAGAAGTCCAGGGGTATTGCCGTTTAAGTCCTGGGGTACTACCAAATAAGTCTAGGGTACTGCTGTATAAGTCCAGTCCAGTATTGCATCCATATAAGTCCCTGGGTATTGGCAAATAAGTGTAGGGTACTGCTGTATAAGTCCAGTCCAGTATTGCATCCATATAAGTCCCTGGGTACTGGCAGATAAGTCAAGGGGTACTGACGTATAAGTCCAGTCCAGTGGTGCAGCCGTATAAGTCCAGGGGTATTGCAGTGTAAGTCCAGGGGTACTGCCGTATAAGTCCAGTCCAATGATGCAGCCGTATAAGTCCAGGGGTACTGCCATAAAAGTCCAGGGGTACTGCTGTGTTAGTCCAGTCTTGTGGTGCAGCCATATAAGTCCAGGGGTACTGCCGTATAATTCCAGTCCAGTGGTACCGCCGTATAAGTCCAGTCCAGTGGTATCGCCGTATAAGTCCAGGGGTACTGCCATATACTGTAAGTCCAGGGGTACTGCCGTATAACTCCAGTCCAGTGGTGCAGCTGTCAAAGTCGAAAAATATTACAGAACACACATCACGTACATACTGCACACACATGCCCACTGCGTGTGCACTTGTTCTGCAGTGCGTGCACATGTACGCACTTTGATTATGGTCGCTCCCGCGGTCCTGCGCATCGGCGCGTGGTATGGGTATTTATGGCAGAGTTTGTGTACGCATGGAGGGCCATCAGAACACATTACATATTTAATCCAAATAGTGCACAATGTACACATAGTCCCCCTGCACCACACCAGAAATTAACATCAGTTTAAATGGTAACAGAACAAAGGGATTCACCTTTACAGGATAGGAGGGGACAGAACAAGGTTACAAGGTGGTGTTTGGTATCCAGCTGTAGGGTATTTTAAGGGAAACATTCCGGTGTTGGTTTAAGGAAGATCGCATGTTCCTGCGGATAGTTATGTGCAGGAGCAGAATATAGATATAAACTGTATTTACTGTACATTATGTATGCGGTGGGAATCCAGAGGAGACCACCCACAAGAGCAGTGAAAATAGACATCGCCCACCTATTCAAACAGACCTATGACCTCTCCTGTACTGTAAATGACCATCCCTGTGTCCAATGGACAAAGAGATTACAGTATCCATTGTGTTATGTTTTAGATGAAGTGAATAAAGAGAGCCTGCAGCAGGCTTGGTCAGACAGAAGGCTCACAACGTTATCTATCAGATGGCGGAGGACCGGACCACAAGCGAATCCACTCACATATGTACATTGACTGTAGCCATTATTCTGTTATATTGTTTTGTATTGTAGTGTATAATTTGTATTGTAAACCCCCTTTCAGAAATAATCCACTGTGGTGTCGGAACCCAGCAGTAAAATCACAATTGGTGTCGTGTCCTCATTGCCCTGCTAAGGTTTAAAGTGTTTTATCATTGCATTGCATTACTGCTAAGGTTTAAAGTGTAATAGCATCACACTGCATTGCTGCATAAGGTTTAAAGTGTAATAGCATCACACTGCATTGCTGCATAAGGTTTAAAGTGTAATATCATTGCATTGCATTACTGTGAAGGTTTAAAGTGTATCTCTGGGTGTGTGTGCCCCGTGTGTACTTTGTACCCCCAGCGCGGCGTTTGTACGCTAAGTCCGTACAGTGATACGGGACTCCGTACGCAAACAGTGTATAAAGTACGTTGCGTGTGTATTAAGTAAAGCGGCTGCATCAGCTAAAGGTTTAAAGTGTATTTAAGGTGTGTTTAAGGTATAGCTTTCATTCCTGTAAGATAATCGACATTATCAATTGGGGGCATCATCCGGTTTTCCACATTATTTACTGCTTAATAGGTCACAAGCAGACTTAATCTATCAGCATAAGGGTGGAAAGGGATCCTACGTATCCTTTTCTTGGTCGGTGGAGACACTGAAAACCCAACTTAATTGCTGATTAGATGGAGTCTGCTCTGTATGGTTTGTAGAGATGCTGGTAGAACTCGTACGGTAAGCAGGAAAAAAGCTATTTAAAATCTGTGAAATTTTTTTTTTGGCAAAAAAAACGTACACCCATACTCTTTGCATACTCTCTCACATTGTTGCAAAGCAAGGTTCAAATAAGTCATATTGTGTTTGATTCAGACTGGATTGCTTATCTGTTAAGTAGGGTTAAAAGTACATTTAAAAGTTGCTGCATGGCATTGATATAGGCCCTCATTCCGAGTTGTTCGCTCGGTATTTTTCATCGCATCGCAGTGAAAATCCGCTTAGTACGCATGCGCAATGTTCGCACTGCGACTGCGCCAAGTAACTTTACTATGAAGAAAGTATTTTTACTCACGGCTTTTTCTTCGCTCCGGCGATCGTAATGTGATTGACAGGAAATGGGTGTTACTGGGCGGATACACGGCGTTTCAGGGGCGTGTGGCTGAAAACGCTACCGTTTCCGGAAAAAACGCAGGAGTGGCCGGGGAAACGGTGGGAGTGCCTGGGCGAACGCTGGGTGTGTTTGTGACGTCAACCAGGAATGACAAGCACTGAAATGATCGCACAGGCAGAGTAAGTCTGGAGCTACTCTGAAACTGCTAACTCGTTTGTAATCGCAATATTGCGCGTACGTCGGTCGCAATTTTAAGAAGCTAAGATTCACTCCCAGTAGGCGGCGGCTTAGCGTGTGTAACTCTGCTACATTCGCCTTGCGAGCGAACAACTCGGAATGAGGGCCATAGTTTTTATGTTTAACTCAGGCCTAAAATAACTTCAGGTGCTTGCATGGTGTGTGATTTCTTTGTGACAAAGGAAGCCGCATGGTCTGTCCTCCATTTTGGACTAACCACATGGCCTGTCCACCATTTTGTGTAAGCCTCATGGATGTGGAAAGGGGAGGAGCAGCGGCCATTTTGGGAAGGTCATTTTTCTAAATGACTGATTTTCAGTCTGCTCAAGAATAATCAGCTTTCCTTGGTCACATGAAACACGATTTATGAGTTACCAATGCATTATTTAACCCATGCCATAGTCAATTACAAATAGTTTCAATGGGGCCTAGTAAAAGTTAATAGTAAGATGAATACTTGATGTAAGAATTACACACAGATAAAAAACAAAGTAGCGCAAGGCCGCACACGTGGCATAGAGGTACGCACGGTTGCGTAATTACGCAAGCTTGCATAGCGTTGTGTGCGCATAATAAAACCACACGATAGTTCGTTTAGTTTAAAGGTGGGACAGTAGCCACGCTACAACAACACAAGATTGCCCAGTTTCCAAAGTTTAGTATAAAACTCTTGTTTACTGGGGCGTGGCCTGGAGGCTGTATGAGCAGGCTGCGTTTTTGGTGAGCTCTCAGGGACCTGGGAGTTTCTTTATAAAATTACAGCCTCCAAGCGATTACTTTTCATTTAAAGTGCCTGGATTACCCTCCTATAGTGTTGGAGCAGGGGGCGAGTACGAGCTGCGGAATCGGGGAGCCGGTTTCCTGGCTCCCGCGGATTGCGGCCTACTCGTCGCCCAGAAGCCGGGGCCTAAATTTCTATACTGCCCCCAGACGGGTGGTCGGCCTGCCCGGGACGTCGGACGGACCTGCATTGACCCTGTCCCCTGCAGGGACATCACTGCAGACTCCCTGGGGGTCCCTGCTGGATCGGATAGGAGCCGAGACGCGTGCTCCGGAGCGCGAGCGGCGGCCATCTTGGAGGAAGGAGGACGGGAGGCGAGGCGGCGGTGGCTCGGAGGAGACGCCTGGCGGCCTTCGGAGGTGAGCGAATTGTAGCATCCACTCCACAGAGGTGGCTGTGCGTCTCCCCCCCGGGTGCCTTTATCAGTCACCAGCGGAGCACTGCTACGGAGGATTGCGGGCCCGGCCGGGACTCCCCCCCCTCCCCCCCTCTGCCTGTCAGTCAGAAAGTGAGCGGCCAATCTAACAGACGCACCCCCATATATCTGAGGCCCGGAGTCAGCTGGGACGTACACAGGGGTACAGATCCCCCTCAAGCGGAAGACGAGACCCCCCCTCACTCAATATTTGCTCACCTACATACACGTAGATACAGGAGGAGCCTGTGTGCCCCGGCACCTCTGCGAGTACGCCCGCGGCTGTGGGTGGCTCGTTGGACGGGGCGGGAGGTCGACACGGAGTCCTGCGACTCGCAGCTGCCCCACATTGGACCCGGGAGCTGTGAGGAAGGAGCCCAGAAAGCACGGCGGTAGGGGCGAACACGTCGGACCGGGCCCCTCAGATCAGTAGACGCATCCTTCATTTGTCTGGCCCCTCTATTGCAGCTGTGCAACACTCCTGGTTCTATACTTGATATCACCAAGAACCGTCTTTCTACAAGATATAATATCCCTCCGGGGAGCCCTGGGCTTAATCCTGACCTTATACAGCCTGCGGCCTGACCCTGAGTGTACCTCGGTTGCCTGGGGTGCGGGACTGGAATTCCCCCCAATACTACATATGCACATAGAAGAGGATGGCTAGTCTCACAGCCTTGCCAGCCCTGCTCATGCCAATGTAGAACGAGCAGTATCTCCTACCCCTGCCAATATCTACGTGACATCTTGGTGATCCCGGAGACAGCGGAGCCTCCAACTTCTCATATCTTACGTGATTGGAACCGTCGAGCTATCTTTTTCTGGCCTTAGTATGCCTTCCAGACGCAGCAAGCCGTCAAAGCCCGTGCAGCAGCTTTCATTTTTCAAGTCATCCCCGAGGATGTCGGGCTCTAAATCCACCGGGTCCTCTACAACAGATACAGTCCCGCAAACTCCCCCCTCTCTGGAGGTACCCCCTTCCACTTCCATAGCCGCTACAAGCCTGGATAAAGTCGGAGATGGAGATGCTCTGACCGTGGGCACTATGAAACTACTTCTGTCTCGCTTTAGGGAGGACATGGCAGCGGAGTTCCCTACCACATTAACGGTAGAGATGAGCGCCTGAAATTTTTCGGGTTTTGTGTTTTGGTTTTGGGTTCGGTTCCGCGGCCGTGTTTTGGGTTCGAACGCGTTTTGGCAAAACCTCACCGAATTTTTTTTGTCGGAATCGGGTGTGTTTTGGATTCTGGTGTTTTTTTCAAAAAACACTAAAAAACAGCTTAAATCATAGAATTTGGGGGTCATTTTGATCCCAAAGTATTATTAACCTCAAAAACCATAATTTAAACTCATTTTCAGTCTATTCTGAATACCTCACACCTCACAATATTATTTTTAGTCCTAAAATTTGCACCGAGGTCGCTGTGTGAGTAAGATAAGCGACCCTAGTGGCCGACACAAACACCGGGCCCATCTAGGAGTGGCACTGCAGTGTCACGCAGGATGTCCCTTCCAAAAAACCCTCCCCAAACAGCACATGACGCAAAGAAAAAAAGAGGCGCAATGAGGTAGCTGTGTGAGTAAGATTAGCGACCCTAGTGGCCGACACAAACACCGGGCCCATCTAGGAGTGGCACTGCAGTGTCACGCAGGATGGCCCTTCCAAAAAACCCTCCCCAAACAGCACATGACGCAAAGAAAAAAAGAGGCGCAATGAGGTAGCTGTGTGAGTAAGATTAGCGACCCTAGTGGCCGACACAAACACCGGGCCCATCTAGGAGTGGCACTGCAGTGTCACGCAGGATGTCCCTTCCAAAAAACCCTCCCCAAACAGCACATGACGCAAAGAAAAAAAGAGGCGCAATGAGGTAGCTGACTGTGTGAGTAAGATTAGCGACCCTAGTGGCCGACACAAACACCGGGCCCATCTAGGAGTGGCACTGCAGTGTCACGCAGGATGTCCCTTCCAAAAAACCCTCCCCAATCAGCACATGATGCAAAGAAAAAGAAAAGAAAAAAGAGGTGCAAGATGGAATTGTCCTTGGGCCCTCCCACCCACCCTTATGTTGTATAAACAAAACAGGACATGCACACTTTAACCAACCCATCATTTCAGTGACAGGGTCTGCCACACGACTGTGACTGATATGACGGGTTGGTTTGGACCCCCCCCAAAAAAGAAGCAATTAATCTCTCCTTGCACAAACTGGCTCTACAGAGGCAAGATGTCCACCTCATCTTCACCCTCCGATATATCACCGTGTACATCCCCCTCCTCACAGATTATCAATTCGTCCCCACTGGAATCCACCATCTCAGCTCCCTGTGTACTTTGTGGAGGCAATTGCTGCTGGTCAATGTCTCCGCGGAGGAATTGATTATAATTCATTTTAATGAACATCATCTTCTCCACATTTTCTGGATGTAACCTCGTACGCCGATTGCTGACAAGGTGAGCGGCGGCACTAAACACTCTTTCGGAGTACACACTTGTGGGAGGGCAACTTAGGTAGAATAAAGCCAGTTTGTGCAAGGGCCTCCAAATTGCCTCTTTTTCCTGCCAGTATAAGTACGGACTGTGTGACGTGCCTACTTGGATGCGGTCACTCATATAATCCTCCACCATTCTATCAATGTTGAGAGAATCATATGCAGTGACAGTAGACGACATGTCCGTAATCGTTGTCAGGTCCTTCAGTCCGGACCAGATGTCAGCATCAGCAGTCGCTCCAGACTGCCCTGCATCACCGCCAGCGGGTGGGCTCGGAATTCTGAGCCTTTTCCTCGCACCCCCAGTTGCGGGAGAATGTGAAGGAGGAGATGTTGACAGGTCGCGTTCCGCTTGACTTGACAATTTTGTCACCAGCAGGTCTTTGCACCCCAGCAGACTTGTGTCTGCCGGAAAGAGAGATCCAAGGTAGGCTTTAAATCTAGGATCGAGCACGGTGGCCAAAATGTAGTGCTCTGATTTCAACAGATTGACCACCCGTGAATCCTTGTTAAGCGAATTAAGGGCTGTATCCACAAGTCCCACATGCCTAGCGGAATCGCTCCCTTTTAGCTCCTTCTTCAATGCCTCCAGCTTCTTCTGCAAAAGCCTGATGAGGGGAATGACCTGACTGGCAGTGTCTGAACTGACTTCACGTGTGGCAAGTTCAAAGGGCATCAGAACCTTGCACAACGTTGAAATCATTCTCCACTGCACTTGAGACAGGTGCATTCCACCTCCTATATCGTGCTCAATTGTATAGGCTTGAATGGCCTTTTGCTGCTCCTCCAACCTCTGAAGCATATAGAGGGTTGAATTCCACCTCGTTACCACTTCTTGCTTCAGATGATGGCAGGGCAGGTTCAGTAGTTTTTGGTGGTGCTCCAGTCTTCTGTACGTGGTGCCTGTACGCCGAAAGTGTCCCGCAATTTTTCTGGCCACCGACAGCATCTCTTGCACGCCCCTGTCGTTTTTTAAAAAATTCTGCACCACCAAATTCAAGGTATGTGCAAAACATGGGACGTGCTGGAATTTGCCCATATTTAATGCACACACAATATTGCTGGCGTTGTCCGATGCCACAAATCCACAGGAGAGTCCAATTGGGGTAAGCCATTCCGCGATGATCTTCCTCAGTTGCCGTAAGAGGTTTTCAGCTGTGTGCGTATTCTGGAAACCGGTGATACAAAGCGTAGCCTGCCTAGGAAAGAGTTGGCGTTTGCGAGATGCTGCTACTGGTGCCGCCGCTGCTGTTCTTGCGGCGGGAGTCCATACATCTACCCAGTGGGCTGTCACAGTCATATAGTCCTGACCCTGCCCTGCTCCACTTGTCCACATGTCCGTGGCTAAGTGGACATTGGGTACAGCTGCATTTTTTAGGACACTGGTGACTCTTTTTCTGAGGTCTGTGTACATTTTCGGTATCGCCTGCCTAGAGAAATGGAACCTAGATGGTATTTGGTACCGGGGACACAGTACCTCCAACAAGTCTCTAGTTGGCTCTGCAGTAATGATGGATACCGGAACCACGTTTCTCACCACCCAGGATGCCAAGGCCTCAGTTATCCGCTTTGCAGTAGGATGACTGCTGTGATATTTCATCTTCCTCGCAAAGGACTGTTGAACAGTCAATTGCTTACTGGAAGTAGTACAAGTGGGCTTACGACTTCCCCTCTGGGATGACCATCGACTCCCAGCGGCAACAACAGCAGCGCCAGCAGCAGTAGGCGTTACACGCAAGGATGCATCGGAGGAATCCCAGGCAGGAGAGGACTCGTCAGAATTGCCAGTGACATGGCCTGCAGGACTATTGGCATTCCTGGGGAAGGAGGAAATTGACACTGAGGGAGTTGGTGGGGTGGTTTGCGTGAGCTTGGTTACAAGAGGAAGGGATTTACTGGTCAGTGGACTGCTTCCGCTGTCACCCAAAGTTTTTGAACTTGTCACTGACTTATTATGAATGCGCTGCAGGTGACGTATAAGGGAGGATGTTCCGAGGTGGTTAACGTCCTTACCCCTACTTATTACAGCTTGACAAAGGGAACACACGGCTTGACACCTGTTGTCCGCATTTCTGGTGAAATACTTCCACACCGAAGAGCTGATTTTTTTGGTATTTTCACCTGGCATGTCAACGGCCATATTCCTCCCACGGACAACAGGTGTCTCCCCAGGTGCCTGACTTAAACAAACCACCTCACCATCAGAATCCTCCTGGTCAATTTCCTCCCCAGCGCCAGCAACACCCATATCCTCCTCATCCTGGTGTACTTCAACACTGACATCTTCAATCTGACTATCAGGAACTGGACTGCGGGTGCTCCTTCCAGCACTTGCAGGGGGCGTGCAAATGGTGGAAGGCGCATGCTCTTCACGTCCAGTGTTGGGAAGGTCAGGCATCGCAACCGACACAATTGGACTCTCCTTGTGGATTTGGGATTTCGAAGAATGCACAGTTCTTTGCTGTGCTGCTTTTGCCAGCTTGAGTCTTTTCATTTTTCTAGCGAGAGGCTGAGTGCTTCCATCCTCATGTGAAGCTGAACCACTAGCCATGAACATAGGCCAGGGCCTCAGCCGTTCCTTGCCACTCTGTGTGGTAAATGGCATATTGGCAAGTTTACGCTTCTCCTCCGACAATTTTATTTTAGGTTTTGGAGTCCTTTTTTTTCTGATATTTGGTGTTTTGGATTTGACATGCTATGTACTATGACATTGGGCATCGGCCTTGGCAGACGACGTTGCTGGCATTTCATCGTCTCGGCCATGACTAGTGGCAGCAGCTTCAGCACGAGGTGGAAGTGGATCTTGATCTTTCCCTAATTTTGGAACCTCAACATTTTTGTTCTCCATATTTTAATAGGCACAACTAAAAGGCACCTCAGGTAAACAATGGAGATGGATACTAGTATACAATTATGGACTGCCTGCCGACTGCAGACACAGAGGTAGCCACAGCCGTGAACTACCGTACTGTACTGTGTCTGCAGCTAATATAGACTGGTTGATAAAGAGAAGATGTCTATGTAACTATGTATGTATAAAGAAGACTGAAAAAAATCCACGGTTAGGTGGTATACAATTATGGACGGACTGCCTGCCGAGTGCAGACACAGAGGTAGCCACAGCCGTGAACTACCGTACTGTACTGTGTCTGCAGCTAATATAGACTGGTTGATAAAGAGAAGATGTCTATGTAACTATGTATGTATAAAGAAGAATGAAAAAAAACCACGGTTAGGTGGTATACAATTATGGACGGACTGCCTGCTGAGTGCAGACACAGAGGTAGCCACAGCCGTGAACTACCGTACTGTACTGTGTCTGCAGCTAATATAGACTGGTTGATAAAGAGAAGATGTCTATGTAACTATGTATGTATAAAGAAGAATGAAAAAAATCCACGGTTAGGTGGTATTACAATTATGGACTGACTGCCTGCCGAGTGCAGAGACACAGAGGTAGCCACAGCCGTGAACTACCGTACTGTGTCTGCTGCGACTGGATGATAAATGATATAAAAAATATATATATATCACTACTGCAGCCGGACAGGTATATATTATATATTATATAATGACGGACCTGCTGGACACTGTCTGTCAGCAGAATGAGTTTTATTTTTATAGAATAAAAAAAAAAAAAAAACACACAAGTGAAGTCACACGACGAGTGTTTAACTTTTTCAGGCAATCACAATATAAGTATACTACTAACTATACTGGTGGTCAGTGTGGTCAGGTCACTGGTCAGTCACACTGGCAGTGGCACTCCTGCAGCAAAAGTGTGCACTGTTTAATTTTAATATAATATGTACTCCTGGCTCCTGCTATAACCTATAACTGGCACTGCAGTAGTGCTCCCCAGTCTCCCCCACAATTATAAGCTGTGTGAGCTGAGCAGTCAGACAGATATATATAATATTATATATAGATAATAGATGATGCAGCACACTGGCCTGAGCCTGAGCAGTGCACACAGATATGGTATGTGACTGACTGAGTCACTGTGTGTATCGC
The DNA here is from genome assembly GCF_028390025.1 of Pseudophryne corroboree. NCBI lineage: Eukaryota > Metazoa > Chordata > Amphibia > Anura > Myobatrachidae > Pseudophryne > Pseudophryne corroboree. The sequence goes on along the minus strand of NC_086451.1, from coordinate 463,850,710 downwards.
TTTTTTCAGGCAGAGAACGGATATATTAAATAAACTGCACTGTGTGTCTGGTGGTCACTCACTATATAATATATTATGTACTCCTGGCTCCTGCTATAACCTATAACTGGCACTGCAGTAGTGCTCCCCAGTCTCCCCCACAATTATAAGCTGTGTGAGCTGAGCAGTCAGACAGATATATATAATATTATATATAGATAATAGATGATGCAGCACACTGGCCTGAGCCTGAGCAGTGCACACAGATATGGTATGTGACTGACTGAGTCACTGTGTGTATCGCTTTTTTCAGGCAGAGAACGGATATATTAAATAAACTGCACTGTGTGTCTGGTGGTCACTCACTATATAATATATTATGTACTCCTGGCTCCTGCTATAACCTATAACTGGCACTGCAGTAGTGCTCCCCAGTCTCCCCCACAATTATAAGCTGTGTGAGCTGAGCAGTCAGACAGATATATATATAATATTATATATAGATAATAGATGATGCAGCACACTGGCCTGAGCCTGAGCAGTGCACACAGATATGGTATGTGACTGAGTCACTGTGTGCTGTGTATCGCTTTTTTCAGGCAGAGAACGGATTATAAAGTAAACTGCACTGTCCTCACTAGTAAACTCTCTCCACTCAGTCTCTACACTTCTACAGTAACAGTACTCCTCCTAGTCAGCTCCAGTAAATCTCTCTCAGTCTCTTATAATCTAAATGGAGAGGACGCCAGCCACGTCCTCTCCCTATCAATCTCAATGCACGTGTGAAAATGGCGGCGACGCGCGGCTCCTTATATAGAATCCGAGTCTCGCGATAGAATCCGAGCCTCGCGAGAATCCGACAGCGTCATGATGACGTTCGGGCGCGCTCGGGTTAACCGAGCAAGGCGGGAAGATCCGAGTCGCTCGGACCCGTGAAAAAAAACATGAAGTTCTGGCGGGTTCGGATTCAGAGAAACCGAACCCGCTCATCTCTAATTAACGGCATGTCAACAATCCATAGATGACCTAGGTGGACGTACGGACCATTTGGAAACTAAAATGGAGGAGGTCGTGGGGTCCCATAACTGCCTGCTAGACTCCCATGACGCCTTGGAGGCGGAGGTGAAGCTTTTGCGGGACAAAGTCACAGAGCTGGAGGACAGATCGCGTCGTAGCAATCTTAAATTACGTGGAGTCCCCGAATCTGTGTCACATAGCAGTTTGCACGATTATGCCGTGGCCCGATTTAAAGCTCTATTACCCCAGTCCCCTTCGGCAGACTTCCTTATTGACCGAATACACCGATTGCCAAAGGCTAGAGCGGCCCCGGGAGACGCGCCTAGAGACGTCCTAATGAAAATGCACTACTTTCACGTTAAGGAGGCCTTACTGAAAGCATCAAGACCGACGTCAGACAAATCTTCAGCCCTTCAAGGACTTCAACTTTTCGGAGACTTGTCTGCAGCCACTCTCTATAAACGGCGTTCCTTTCACCCCATCACGGCAGCTCTCAGGAAGGCGGATATCCCTTATCGCTGGGGTTTCCCCACCAAGCTGCTGATACACCGAGATGGCTCCACAGTCTCTATTTCTACCGCAGATGAAGGAGCAAAGTTGCTCAAATCCTGGAACATTGCGGAACCCTCAGCGGACTCCTCGCCCCGTCGACTTCAGCAGGACTGGTCCTCGGTGAAGTGAGGTGGCCTGCTCGGGATCGGATAACTTCCACAGATGCTATCTCTCTACTGTTATGACTCTAGTGACTCGCCAGTTATGGTTGTCGGAGTTTGATATGTAGGGTGAGTCGCTGGAGAGACCCTACTGATTCTTCTGATTTCAGTGTCTGTTTCTATGCTTTGTTTCCAGGTTGGACTGTTTTTGTTATGCAATATTTGCTCTTCATGTTCTATTTACATGCATATGTAACTATATGCCCTAATATTACCAAGATGTTTATGTGTTTAGTATAGTTTACAGTATAAAGTATGGCAACGGGTAGGTGCTATGCCACTAACCCCCCCCTTTAGCCTACACAGCCGCCATATTATGGCGACTGGTTATGATCTCAAGGGAGATCAATTCAGTTTTGTTTTTTTAATTTTTTTTCTGTCTGCCTTCCTGTTCCAGGAAATGTTTCCCCCCCCCTATCAGGTATATCAATGTAAGCACGGAAATTGGTCAACGGAATTATCAGCTCTATTTGCAATGGATTATGGTTAACATAGTCTCAATCAATGCCAAAGGGCTCAATTCCCCTCAAAAACGAAGAGTAGCCTTGAATTTTTTTTATAAGCTCCAGGCACATGTGGTAGCAGTACAGGAGACACACTTCCAGAGCCAAAATCCCCCCTCCTTCACTAACTCACGTTACCCCCACTGTTATACGGCAAATGGACCCGCCAAGAAAGCTGGCGTGGCTCTTCTTATAGCACAACACTGCTCGTTTGTTCTGTCCGATAAATATGAGGACCCAGACGGGAGATATCTAATCTTAGTGGGCAAACTGGATAATGTAGAGACTACTTTGGTCTCTTGCTATGCACCCAATGCCAAACAAATCCCATTTCTTAGAACCTTCTGTAGAACTCTAAAGAAACATACTAAGGGAGCCCTTTTGATCCTAGGAGATTTCAATATGGTACTGGACCCCGTTATTGACCGCTCCCGTCCGACCCGGGCCCTTCGTAGCAGCCCGCCTCAAGATCCCTCAGGCAAATTTAGCCAACTGCTGGCTGAGTATGCGCTGTATGATGTCTGGAGGGCTAAACACCCGGCAGAGCAAGATTACACTTTCTATTCCCACGTACATAGTTCGTACTCTCGAATAGATTTAGCATTAGCTGATAGATGGACATTAGCGGCTATCAGCAAGATAGACATATTACCTATGTCTTGGTCAGACCACTCATCGCTTATTGTTGTTTGGGATATTAGTAAGAGGGTGGTCCCTCATGGCCCCTGGAGAATGGGCCAACATTTACTGGCCCACCCTGAGGCTCACCAGGCCATCCAGCAATCTCTGGATTTATATTTGACCACTAACCGCCCCGGGGACACATCTGTTTTCACCCATTGGTGTTCTCTGAAGGCCGTGATTAGAGGCTCTGCGATTCAAATCGCGGCTAGACTTAAACGCGACTATAGGAAAAGACACGACTCGGCCGAAAGAGAGGCTGCACGGTTGGAAGCTGCACATAAAAGTAGCCCTGACAATAAATCTCTTTTTAAGCAACTCCTTATTGCCCGTGACAAAGTGAACACCTTTGCCTTAACCGAAGTTCATCGCAACCTGCAGCGGCTAAATCAAAATTATTATAGGCTTGGCAATAGAGCGGGACGGTTATTGGCGCGTAAATTGAGAGGGCGTAGAGCCAAGGAACGCATACATGCTATACATACATCTTCGGGAGTTAAAGTGACAGATCCGGTTGAGATAGCAAATGCGTTTGCTGAATATTATTCGCAGCTGTATAACCTCAGAGATGACCCGGGTACCCCTCAGCCCACGTTGGCAGATATCACTGGTTTTTTGGATGGGCTGTCGCTCCCCACTATAGACGCCCAGACCCGTGAATCCCTTAGCGCCCCTTGGTTACTCGACGAAGTCGAAGCAGCCATAGATTCATGTCCAGTAAATAAAGCCCCCGGCCCGGATGGGTACCCCTCCAGCTTCTACAAAACATTTAAATCAACCCTTGCCCCACTCTTAATGTCAGTCTACAATGAAGCCTCTGACTCCACGTGCTTCCCGAAAGAGATGTTAGAAGCCCGAATAGTTACCATCCCTAAACCAGGAAAATCCCCTACAGTGGTTCAGAATTACCGCCCAATAGCATTGCTGAACACTGACCTTAAATTGTTCGCCAAGATGGTTGCAAATAGGATCTCCCCTCTCCTGCCAAGTTTGATTAACTCTGATCCGGTGGGTTTTGTTCTGGGCAGGCAAGCGTCAGATAACACACGTAGGGTTATTAACTTAGTTGACCGCTGCCAAGCCCGGAGTGAACCTCTCTTGCTTCTCTCCCTGGATGCAGAAAAAGCATTCGATAGGCTCCATTGGGACTACCTGAGGGTTACCCTGGGCCATTTTGGATTTGCGGGTAGGATACTTGACTCCATTTTAGCTTTGTACTCCTCGCCATCGGCTTCGGTTTTCACTAATGGGTGCACCTCCACTATATTTAATATTACTAATGGGACCCGGCAGGGATGCCCATTATCACCCCTTATTTTTGTACTAGTGGTGGAACCTCTGGCAGAGCGAATTAGGGTGTCGGACTCAATTGTTGGTCCAGAGGTGGGAGGGATACCGCATAAAATCTGTCTTTTTGCGGATGATATTTTGGTGTGTCTTAGAGAGCCTGAAGCGTCCTTACCTCATTTACACTCTCTTTTAGACTCATATGCAGCGGTCTCTTACTACAAACTGAACGCTACTAAGACTGAGGCCCTCCCTTTGAGTGTTTCTGACAGCACTCTTAGTCGTCTAAAGAATGACTATAAGTACGCGTGGCAACTTAGATCGCTTAAATATCTGGGTGTTCATATATCTAGGGGGCGGGACCTAATGGGGTGCAACTATGACCCACTCTTTCGTACATTTGAATTGGTAATTAAAGATTGGATGATGCAGGAGGTCTCCTGGGTCGGACGGGTGGCAGCTGCAAAGATGGTCCTCTTACCAAAGTTGATGTACCTCTTTCGTACCATCCCAAGGGCTTTCCCCAAAGATGTTTGTAACAGATTCAATCGTCTATTAACTAAATATATATGGGGGGGCTCAAAGCCGAGAATAGCGAAATCCACATTAACTGCACCTAAATGTGCCGGGGGTGTCGCGTATCCAGATTTAGAGAGATACCATATCGCCTGTTTACTTACCCAGGCTAGAGATTGGTTCACTCAGAGCAATTTTAAACCATGGGTATCCCTGGAATGGGACGCGATATCCCCCTTCACACTACCGGATTTGTTATGGCTGCCCACCAACTCAGTTCCAGCTAGAGTTGCTGAATGCCCCGCAGTACACGCAACCCTGATGGCATGGAGAGAAGTAACTAGGTCTCTCCCTCCTGGTGCTTTGCCCTCCCCCCAGTTGTCCCTCCACGCTATAGCCCTATTGATCCCAGATATGCAACTATACCACTGGCGGGCCTTAGGTCTTACTAGTCTAAAAGATGTCCTCCGAGATGGCACTTTAGTCCCCTTCTCCCTACTCCAAGAACAGTTTCAGATTCCCAAACAGGGTTTTCATAAATATCTACAAGTGCGGCATTGGCTTCAAAGCTGCTCTCCAAGTCGAGTCCCACATACTGATCTCCCTAAAATACTGATGTCACTCCTAATACCCAGCGGCAACAGGGGAGGCATATCCCGATGGTACCAGCATCTTGTGACCGAGGCCCATCATGGGGCCTTCCCTGCACAGACTAAATGGGAAAAAGACCTCCCTGCGGTCTTCACTGAAGATGTCTGGAGAGATATCTTTAAATCTTGTTTTAGAATTTCTAAATGTGTAAATCACTGTGAAATGTACTACAAATTGGTTCATAGGGTATATCTAACGCCAGATCGTCTGCATAAAATTTGGCCTGATGTCTCCGCTAGTTGCTGGAGAAATTGTGGGATGGTGGGAGATATTCTACATATATTTTGGTTGTGTCCGGCAATCCGGGCGCTCTGGAGGGAGGTGTTCCTATTCATTTCCCATATCTTGGGAGTGGTCCTTGTGCCTGACCCCCTCTTGGCACTTTTCCATTATTATGAGAAGGAGATGTCTAGCGGTGATAGATACCTTTTAGGCCATATCCTCATAGCCTCTAAAGCCGCCATTGCCTCTAAATGGAAATCGGCGGTCATCCCCAATATTTCAATGATAGAAAATAAAGTCCATCAACACTATGTTTTTGAAACAGCAGAGGGCAAGTACTCTCCAGGAAATACCGCTATTAACAAGAAATGGATTAAATGGTCCCTTTACAAGGAGGGTTCAGGCCAGATGGGCGCTTCCAGTGCTCCAGTTGCAATTCCAGACCTTTCCGTGCTTCGCTCCCCGGTCCATTCCGGGCATTGATTAGCTAAGTGAGGTGGACCTCTTGTTTTTCACTATACTATGATACCACTGTTGTACTAAGATATCCCTGATACGTATTTCCCCCCCCCATGTCTTTATTAGTTCTGTTTTGTATATGTCTCCTTACCCCCATTCAGATTTTGTTTACCGATATAAATATACACGTACATGTAATCTGTATGAAAACTCAATAAAAACTTAATATTAAAAAAAACAACAACTCTTGTTTACTGTATTGCCTCTGGGAGTAAAGCTGCTTGTCTGAATGAATGATCATTTTCTGTACAGATAAACCAAAGTGTAATTGAGTGAGCGAACGTAGGACCGAGTGGAAATTTGAACCCCGGAATTTGGAATCTCGTCGTGTGGTACATCAAGTGAGTGGAGACTTGGTGGCGTGAGGCGGCTGACTCACGTTAGTATAAGGATTAATACGTAAGTCGTGAGGAGACTTACAGGAGCGTGGTAGGGAATTGTGAAGTGTTGTGACCCATATAGTTTTTTTTTTTATACGCTCCGGCTGAGGTTTTGCAGCCTGAAAATCTATTCCAGTGGTCGTACGGCAGATAAGTAACAAGTACCTATACGCTGTGCGATTGGACCGCGTGTTTGTGGGTGCGATATATAGCGCAACGTGATATCCTTTTTACGAGCTTTTGCGTAAAATCGCGGTATCATCAGCGCTGTATAGAGCATACGCAAGCTTGATTTGAGTATAATAAAGTGCATAGGGAGTTTTCGCTGGTCTCTCTCAGGAAAATCTCCAACGGCTGATACTTTACTGGAAAGGGTAAGTTATTCCTAAAAACTTCCAGTAAATATAGGTCACATAGGGCCCTAAGTTGGGTACATTGCCTTCGCTATCAACAGTGTATGGTAGTACTGGCCAACGTGGGCGGTGAGCGGGTGAAGAGCGCTCGGAGAACTTTCACCGTTACCTTATATTGAGTATTTTGGTGTTTGTGGAAAAAGGCCCACAATTATGGGAGCCAGTTGCTCAAGTAACGGACGTTTAACCAGGGTTCAGGTTGTAGAGCCGCGGCACATGGGGTCAGCGGAGTTTAAAGGAAAAAGTATTGAAGACTTTTTGTCTGAATGGGAACGTGTGACTGACAAAGATAGGGAACCATTCCCTAAGGTGGGCAGCTTTGAACCAGAGGTAATGCAGAATGTAAGCAGTAAAATATATCTTCTAAAATCCAGAAAACAAAGGATTAGACATAATGATTGTTTAAAATTATGGCAACAGGAGGGGGATATGCAAAGAGAACAAATTCGCAAAACAGGTTCAAAACCTAGCGGGAATGAGAACACAAACACACCAGTGTCGACACAGGTCGAAGGGGAAGAGATGGCTACAGTCAATGGTATATCCATAAATGATAGTAGTATGCAAAAACAATGTATTAACCCTAATTTTTGCAAGATGTATCCTGTTTTGAAGTCTTTTCCAGGTTATAGGTCACAGGAAGATGAAGGTTCCAGCCAAATCGCAGCTCTCCTCCAAGCAGTCACTTTGCAGGACAATCAGGTGGGGCCTGTCCAACCAGGTAGTGCAGTAACAATATTCCCCAATGAAAGAACTGGTGAGGTCACAGCTACCGGTAAGTATGAGACAGTTCATTGCACAGAGACAACAACACCACACAATAAACAGATTAGGAACGGAACGGTAGAATTACACCCTGTCTTGGAAATAGTAACTCCCAATGGGGGAACCGATAGTCAGGGAGTAGTCCTCACCAGGAATAATGCAATGTATTGCCCGTGGGCCAGAGATGAGCTGCGATCAATCATTTCAGAATTCCCCGACCCTCGGAAGCATTTAGCCAGATGTCAGGAATTCATCAGAGATCTGGGTAATGCGTATAAACCAACAAACAAACACTGGCAGATATTTTTAAAAGCGTGCCTACCCCCTAATATTGACATCCAAAAATGTATCACTGATTGTAGGTTAGAGTCGGATAATCTTATGACTGATGAAAACAATCAGGAGAACTTAGAACGAATTAATAGACAACTAGAGTTGTGTTTCCCCATTCACGTTAAGTGGTGAAGAATTTTCTCCATAAAACAGAGGGAAAAATGAAATGACATCTGAATATTTCCATCGGGCCCTGCAAATAATGGATAGATACATTGGTGTATCAGATACAGTGAACGATACGAATTACAGGGAGGTGGCTGTCTCTGTGCTAATGGACGGACTCGATAAGACAGTAAGGGACAGAGTACAAACATCTTTGCTTAATTGGAGAGGGGTCACAGTAGCTTGCCTTAGAGAGTGCGCAATTGTACACCACAAGAATATTGTTAGGCATAGAAAACAACAGGAGGAGAGGCTGAGGATTGAAAGTATACAGGCTCTTACACCAAAGTCTCATCAGCCTAAACCCCAGACCCCTGCTGTTTGGAAAAGACCGAGAATATGTTATAGTTGTAAAAAGGAAGGGCATTTTGCCAGAGATTGTAGGTATAGTAGAACACATAGCCAATATAGACCCCTAGACAGAAAAAAAAGCCACGTTATTAAACACATAGACGGGATCAAGGGACATATAGTAAGGAATCACGATACTGTATAGAAAAACACAGATTCGGTTAATGGGAAGAACAGAATAAATGCAACTGTACCCTTTTGACAGAACTTGCTGGGGTTAGGAGGAGGCCTCTAAACTTCTGCTTCTCTCTCTAGCAGAAGTGACCTCTAAGTAACTTAACAGGAGTTTTGTTAGAGATGGTATACATATAGAGTGCTCCCACCCAGGAAGCACAAAATATGTTAGATACCCACGAAGACTAATGTTGCATTTCACTGTTTTAGATGCATGTCCATCACAGGTAGAGGAAATTATCTCAAAGATACCGGGTTCCCTATGAACTTAGAATGGACAAGACACTGGATTGATGGCTGGGATAGTCCGAGTAGAGATAAAACACACATAGAATTTTTTTAGGGGAACAGACTGATTAGGGAATCATTCCCCATAGTGCCCAATCCAGATGTTAAACTTTGTAAAACCTTCTTTGCCTCTACAAACTTATCTGTTACTAAACTCTGTGATTTGTCTTCAAAGTTTCCTCTTCATCTCTTAGGTTCACCGACAGGATTACAGTTCAAACGTCACATGCCTACTCGGTCTTTTCAGAGTACTGCCCAAACCCAGTATATCTCACCAGCATAGGGACACCAGTATCAGTGTGCCTGGTCATGCACAAAGGGTGGAGAATGGGAATACTGGTGAAGGGAGACTGTGCATAGATACCGATATACATGATGGTGTGACAGCCTGATGGTGAACGCACATCCGACAAATTTTCTTTTTTTATTATTTCCTCTCTCTTTTCACTTTCCACAGATGGTTTACTTCACACAACTGATAATACACAACAGTTAAACACATTGAAATGCAAGATTTATGTTCCCTACAGAAAGGTCGCTGACCCGGAGAGAACCTGTGACAAAGAGCAGAGTGTAGAGAACAACGTATCACTGGAGTGTCTGTTCCGGGAAGGTTGAGAGGCAGGACTGTTGAGACGGCACCTGAGCGCGGAGAACAACAAGACCAGAGGCGGTTGTCGCACCAGTTTTTTTATTTTTCTCTAACTCCCACTACCCTCCTTCTCTCCTTCTCTTTCTCCCCCTTCTTGTTTCCGTTCTCTTCCCTTAACAAGATGGACTTACCCCAAGAGACTGCATTCCGGGTTTTCCTGTTAATCCTGTTGTTGACCAGGACAGTCTGTTTCGGTGAGGGTCCCAGAGAGGTCGAGAAAGGATCTGGAATGGGTTCTGATGGCGAGGATGGATTTGTAGAATCTCAAGAGCAACACATCACTCGAGCAAAGGCGGGTATCAGAAAGTGCTCTGGTAGTCAGGGAGCTCGGAGGCACTGTGAAGGGTTATTGTCTGAGGAAAATTGCATTTGTAGGAATTGTGAGAACATAGTCGAGGATGGATGCATCCAGAGATGTCAGTCCAGCCTTAATATCAACATGGACCGTCATCCATTGAGTGATTACCACTCACTAGTGGGTAAGGTCTTAAACCGGACAGAATGCTGGGTGTGCTCACAAGTACCTCAAGGTCAGAGCAAGTCAGGCTTAGTATCGTACCCTTTAGCAATAGATGAGGTACACGAATTACGGGGTGGGAGACCGGTGGACAAGAAATTCAATATTTCTAGGCCCCCTAGCTTGAAGCTCCACCAGTATCATGTAGATAGATCCTTATAATGTTTCAATATTTCCAATTACCGAAACCCGGGAATTTGGGAAGTGATGTGGAATAACCAGACAATGGCCTTTTTGCACAGAGCTGATAGGATACCCATAGACTCTGAACTTGTACGCCAAATAGCCAACAGTGGAAGGTATTTTCGGTATAGGTATACTCGAGGAAGCAAGACCATGTGGGTTGGAGAAGTATCACCAGGGTACTGTGCTCATATCATCCAGCCCGATACTTGTACTGAGCAGATGGGAGAACTAGGGATTGGGTTTTTCACTTGGAAAGTTTGTAATATGGTAATGTCATATTCTGTCCCCTATGTTCTCCCTGATGATGCCTATTTCATATGTGGGAGGAAGGCGTACAAGTGGCTTGCCCCGAGCTCAGAGGGATTGTGTTATATTGGAAGAGTGTTGCCAGAGGTCATGACCATAACCCATGATAAGATGAAAGATGTTCACCGCAGTGCTCAGGCTCCTTACACTCATACTCATTATGAACACATCGTCAAGAGACACCTCATAGAGAGGACAGAGCACATAGCCTCTGATTTGATCCACGAATCCACCGGGATTCAATTCCTTCTCGCATTAGACATCACCCGTACTGCCAGAGGAATTATAAATTATAGGTATATCCATGCGCTAGCGAACTTGATAGATAATATCACTGAGATGTATGACGACACCTTCAGGTATATGGGAAGGGAGTTACAAGCTTACAAGAAGGAGCTGATTCAGCACAGGATGATCCTAAATTATATCACAGCCGTGACGGGAGGGTACTGTGTTACTCTGGCAACTCAATATGGTGTGAAGTGCTGTACATATATCACGAACAGCACTGACGACCCTACGGAGATCATCGATCAAAAGATGGACAATATCTTGCAGTTGAAGTGGGAGTTCCGAAGGAGACACAACCTTACCCTGACTGCTGTGGGTAATGAGCTGACCGGCTGGGTCTCATGGTTGAACCCACGAAATTGGTTCTCAGGATTAGGAGAGTGGGCTCAAAATGTTATTATGAGTGTAGGGAAGTTTCTCCTTTGTATCCTGGGAGTCGTCATAATTATTGGCTTGATATTTAGGTGTGTTCGAATTCTGACGCGGCGCAAGCACGGCACAAATTTGATGAGTCTAAGGAGTGAGGGCATTGTTATAGCAGCAGATTTAATTTACGACCCATCCATAGAGACAGTGTAATGATAAGGATTGCAAATGAATTCCATGGCCTGTTTCTTTCACCCGTTTTTCCAGTGTCTGCTGCTGCGCCCCGCCACCTGCCCCTCCCCCAGGCGGGCGGCTCTGCTCAGGGAGGCAGTCGGGCGCGCAACTGTCAGTGCCGGGTGGTGAGGCGGCGGGGTCCCCGTGCGGCCGATGCTGGGGTCTATGTCCTCCTATTTGTCTCCATCCGGCCCACACACCTACCTGCCGCCATTACGCCTGCGCAGCAAAGCAGGGGGGAGAGGGACAGAGAGGAGGGGGCTGCAGCACAGACCCCATGCACTCAGCACCATGTTACTAGCAGGCTCCCCGCATGTCAGGAAAGATGATCGTAGCTGTGCAAAATTTTGCTCAGCTACGATCAACTCGGAATGACCCCCTATGTTGGGATGGGAGCTGGTGACATTACCACAATGACAAATCCAAAATCAAACCAAAAATTACATCAAAAGTAAACGTGCAGTATAGACAGGCCAGCCTATGGCGCTCGCTCCCACGTGGCTAAATGTAATGCTGGCCACACCAGTCCCATTACACACCCGCCCCTCCCCCACCTGCACCTCTACCGAACCCCCTCCCCCATACACAGCACCCCCCCCACCTGCCCCTCCCCCAGCTGTGGCACCTCAAGACCCCTACCCCACCCGCGGCATAACGGCACCCACCCCTCCACCACCCGCAGCACCTATGGACCCCCTCCCCCATCCACGGCACCCCCGCACCTCCCCCACCCGTGGCACCTCCAGACCCCCTACCCCACCCGCGGCATCACCGCACCCACCCCTCTGCCACCCGCAGCCCCACCGGAACCCCTCCCACATCCACCACAGCACCTCCACCTCAACCACCCGTGAAACCCCGCCCCTCCCCCACCCACAGCACCTCCAGAACTCATCCACAGTCCCCACTCCCACGCCCCTCCACCAGCCGCAACACCTCCCCAACCCCTCCTCCATCCGCAGCACCCACCCGTCCCCCACCCACAGCACCTCCGGACCCCCGCCTCCATCCGTAGCCACTCATCCCCCACCCACTGCATCAACAGACCCCTTCCGCGGCACCTTGCAACTACCCCTCCCCCACCTGCAACACCTCTGAAACCCCTCACCCAACCGCACCTCTTCCTGCACCCGCCCCTCCCCCAAACACACCCAAAAAAATAAAAAAGTAAAGGTACAGTATCGACAGGCCAGCCTATGGAGCTCACTTCCACGTTGCTAAATTTATTGCTGGCCAAAACAGTCCAGTCACACACCATCCCCTCCCACACCTGTAGCACCTCCAGACCCCCTCCTTCATCTGCGGTCCCCCACACCTGTCCCTCACCCACCAGCAACATCTACAGACCCCCTCCCCCATCAGCCCCCTCCCCCCACTCCACCTGCAGTCTCTCTGGACCCCCTCCACCATCTGCACACCCAATTCTCCCCCACCCGCAGCACCTCTCGACCCCCTCCAACATCCACAGCCCACATCTCCCCCACTCGCAGTACCTCTGGACCCCTCCAACATCTACAGGCCACCTGTCCACCACACGCAGCACCTTGGACACCATCCGCAGCCGCTACCAGTGAGTCCCTGAATCAGGGGTGATCAGCGGCACGGAGAGGCACCTCCACCTCACTGCACCCACCCCCTTTTCCAGCCCCCCCCCCATTCCCACACTGAACTTACACCTAAATTCTGTACATCGTGCCCTGCAGGCGCTGTTCACGCCGTGGCAAGGGGCTACGCCCCCTTCACCATCGCACGCCCTTTTGTTGTGCAATATTTCATCACTAACAAAACTAGGAATGCTGGTAATTCTCCATATAATACAAACATTGAACACCAGAAAGGCGTGCAGGGGTTAAGGGGGCGTAGCCCCTTGCGACGGTGTGAAGAGCGCCCGTAGGGCGCGATGAATCACCTAGTATTATTATATAACTCCAGAATAATAATGGAGAACAAAAATTTGGAGGATAAAATAGGGAAAGATCAAGAACCACTTCCGCCTAGTGCTGCTGCTGGCGCTGCTGTTGTTGCTGCTGTGAGTCGATCGTCATCCCAGAGGGGAAGTCGGAAGACCACTTGTACTACTTCCAGTAAGCAATGGACTGTCCAACAGTCCTTTGCGAGGAAGATGAAATATGACAGCTATGTTGGTGTTAGACGTGCATCCGGTATCCGCCATTAGTGCAGTGGGATTTAGACAACTGATGGAGGTATTGTGTCCCCGGTACCAAATCCCATCTAGATTCCACTTCACGAGGAAAGCGATTCCCGGACTGTACAGAGACATTAGGAAAAGTGTCCTCAGTGTCCTGAAAAATGCGGTTGTACCCAGTGTCCACTTTACCACGGACATGTGGACAAGTGGAAAAGGGAAAACTAAGAACTGCATGACTGTGACAGCCCACTGGGTAGATGTATTGCCTCCCGCAGCAACAACAGCAGCTTTACCGCTTTACATAAGATGCACACCGCTGACAACATCTTACAGAAACTGATGGACATCATCACAAAATGGCTTACCCCACTTAGACTCTCCTGGGGATTTGTGATATTTGACAGCGCCACCAATATTGTGAGTGCATTACATCTGGGCATATTCCAGCATATCCCATGTTTTGCACATACAATTAATTTGGTGGTGCAGAATTTTAATTTAAAAATGAAAAGGGCAGGAGATGCTATTGGTGACCTGAAAAATTGCGGGCCACTTTCGACATTTAGCCACTGCGTGCCACTCCTAGATGGGCCAGGTGTTTGTGCCGCACACTTGTGTCACATAGCTTAGTCATCCAGCTACCTTGGTGCACCTCTTTTTCTTCTTTGCATGATGTGCTGTTTGGGGCTTAGTTTTAAAAGTGCCATCCTCTCTGACACTGCTGTGCCACTCCAAGATGGGCCAGGTGTTTGTGCCGCACACTTGTGTTGCTTAGCAAAGTCATCCAGCTACCTCACTGCACCTCTTTTTCTTCTTTGCATAATCTGCTGTTTGGGGTCTAGTTTTTAAAACTGCCATCCTGTCTGACACTGCAGTGCCACTCCTAGATGGGCCAGGTGTTTGTGCCGCACACTTGTGTCGCTTATCTAACTCATCCAGCAACCTTGTGCACCTCTTTTTTTCTTTGCATCATGTGCAGTTTGGGGCCTAGTTTTTAAAAGTGCCATCCTGTCTGACACTGCAGTGCCACTCCTAGATGGGCCAGGTGTTTGAGCCGCACACTTGTGTCGCTTAGCAAAGTCATCCAGCTACCTCGGTGCAACCTTATGGCCTAAAAACAATATTCTGAGGTGTTCAGAACCGACTGGAAATCAGTGGAAATTAATGTTATTGAGGCTAATAATACCGTAGGACCAAATTACCCCAAAATTCTGTGATTTTAGCTGTTTTTGTGTTTTTTTCAAAAATCATCCAGATCCAAAACCAAAACCGGAAAGGGTGGTTTTGGCAAAACCAATCCAGATCCAAAACACGAGCATGGAACCAGAACCAAAACCAAAACACAAAACACGAAAAGTGCCCACCGCACATCTCTAAATTGGAGTAATAGTTTATTGGGAATTCTCCAATTACTTCTGTGATAAATTGATGGATTACTGTACAGATTTGTTAATAAATTTGTGAGGTCGGCCGTACCTGATGATTTTCAGCAAACTGCAGTTGCACCAATGCAAACAATCATCTCTGCCTAGATCAGCCTAGATCGGCCGTACCTGGTGAGTTTCAGCAAATCGCAGTTGAACCAATGCAAACATGCATCTCCGCCTAGATTTGAACTTAACATGGAGTAAACGTTGGCAGAGGTGGCATGGTAAAATGTTCCACACAGACAGGATGACACAATCCGCAGGGGCACCAGGGCAGGCAGACTATTCCGTTTTCACTTACATGACCAACTTTTGTATTTATTGCTTGATTGCATGTTGACTTCAACCATAGATTTTCATGAGAAAGTCGCTGTGGTATTTATGCCACAGTACAATGCCTTTTTACTAAAATATATGTGGGAACACAACCAGAATGCTTAGAGATATGATTGTCTTGCATAGAACGTCTATTAAATAAGATTTTCTTTACACATTGGTGGGCATGTACCGTCTAGCTATGCCAGTGACTCATCATTTTGCTGAGCAGATATACCCGGTAAACTTGTTCTGTACAGTATGCCAGTTGGTGTTCACCTCACTGAGGAGAGGAGAAGAGAGGAGAGGAAAAGAGAGGAGAGAGGCAAATTGTTAATATGATGGTCAGCCTGGCGGATACATCATCAGGCTACTCTGATCCCTAGTAGACTCATTGAAGTAGTTTATAGTTCTTTTCATTCTTTCATTTACTGTTGATTTACTTTGTGCTCATAACAATACACCTTTTCTGTGGATCTTATTTTATTGTTAATTGTTAATTATGATGTATTTGTTAAATATCACTGTTGTGGGTTGTCTACATCTCTGCTGTTATTAATATTATCTATTTAACCAATCTTTTGTTTTTCTTTTGTCATGCATATTATGGGCTTATGCTTTGTGATTACTTAGCTTTATTTGTGTTATATTTCAATTATTTTCTTTTGCTTCATTTGATTGTATTGCTTGGCTGCACTGTTTCCTGTTTTTGATTAAAGCACACAACAGTGTTTGTTGTTGTTCATATTGTTTTTTGTTTTTACTAGGTCACATGTACAGTATATACTGATGCATCTTCTACATCCTCTCGCTTACAATTTATTTCATTTTTAGGGGCAGGTGTACTGTATCAAGCTTTAGACAGAGATAAAATGGGTGGAGACAAAGTACCAGCCAATCAGCTCCCAACTGCCATGTTACAAGCTGCATTTGAAACATGACAGTTAGGAGCTGATTGGTTGGTACTTTCTCTTCAATTTATCTCTTTCTAAGGCTTAGTACATATCCTCCATATTTTACTAAGAATTTGACTTTTTCTTCTTCACCTTCTTCTATATGCTGTTTTCTTAATGAGACTTTTGTTTAGGATGTGATTATTTTACCCTCTGATAAAGAGTTCACTTAGTGACTCCGGACCTGGTTTAGAGGTGGACACATTGCTAACATTAGCAGATCTGTGTCACACTGACGCAAATTAATTAGAGATGACGGTCACAGTAAGGACTTGGGCACAGTTTGACAGACCAGAAACATTTCTGGGAGGTTATGGAGGGTGACTGATGATTTAAATGTTTTGGGAAGGGGCTGGGGGGGGGGGGGGGGGGAGTGTCAAAACCTGTGAATGCATCTGGGTATGCAGTTAAAATGTCCCTGGTATCTTTATTCTGACTGACATTCTTAGCCACCATAGAGCATCAGGTTTCATGAGCTACCGACGGAGCTTCCCGACCAGAGGAGAGATAGGAGGGGAGGGAGAGCTGTAAGTGACACAGGGATCCAGCTTCTCCTCTTCAGTGCCTGGGTATCTACGTCCTGTGTAAAATATTATCTAGTAAGGGTCTAGAGAGAGACAGACAGAGAGTCCTCCTGAGTCCTGTCCCAGTGTGTAAGTAGTAAGACTGCTGCTATTTGTGTATGTGACAACATAGATTATATATTTAATTTTCTATGTGTATCTTGAGATTGTCTTTGTTCCACTGCAGGAAAACGTTATAAAGTAGTTGTCTCTCAATTAGATGGAGCTATAAACAGTATCAAGGCATTATTCAATTATTAGTTTAAATCTAATATACTGGGGTCATGTCCTAGTGGACATACAGTCAGGACACGGCTGAGCACAGCTCCTATTACCACACTGCCTGAATTCTTTAAGAATGGGGCATTCCTTCCCTCAGCTGCACGTTTGGGACATCTGGGGACCGTCTGGAGCCTGGAGGCCTGTCCTGGGGTATCTGATGCTGCCTTTGCTGCAGTTCTGGTTATCTTTTATACCATTGCCTGTTAGTCTACTTTTGCATTAGTAGAACATTCTGTCAGGTGAGAGCCTAGTACTACTGCTTGTTTTTTATGGTGTTATGATTTAATAAATACAGTATTATGCTATTGGAAATTATTTTACTTTATCACATATATTGGAGGATTGGCTGGGAAAAGAGTAAATGGTGATCGGCTTCCATGTTGGGTGTGACCCTCTCATTACACAAGCGCCTATGTCTGCTGATTGTGTAGACCACAGAATGAGGTAGGAAGCTACGCTTCTTCAGTGGACTCCTGTGTTACCCTATAAGATGTCTTATGTTTTCTTTAGAGATGTGCACCGGAAATTTTTTGTGTTTTGTGTTTTGGTTTTGGATTCGGTTCCGCGGCCGTGTTTTGGATTCAGACGCGTTTTGGCAAAACCTCCCTGAAAATTTTTTGTCGGATTCGGGTGTGTTTTGGATTCGGGTGTTTTTTTCCCCACAAAACCCTCAAAAACAGCTTAAAACATAGAATTTGGGGGTCATTTTGATCCTATAGTATTATTAACCTCAATAACCACAATTTCCACTCATTTCCAGTCTATTCTGAACACCTCACACCTCACAATACTATTTTTAGTCCTAAAATTTGCAGCAAGGTCGCTGGATGACTAAGCAAAGCGACCCAAGAGGGCGGCACAAACACCTGGCCCATCTAGGAGTGGCACTGCAGTGTCAGACAGGATGGCACTTCAAAAATTGGCCCCAAACAGCACATGATGCAAAGAAAAGAGAAAAAGAGGTGCACTGTGGTCGCTGGACGGCTAAGCTAAGCGACACAAACACCTCAATATCACAGGAATTATTCATTCTAATCAGTGGTATTATTGGTCCAAATCACTGGAAGAAAATGACAAAATCACTGGAATTATTCGTTCTAATCAGTGGTATTATTGGTCCAAATCACTGGAAGAAAATGACAAAATCATTGGAATTATTCATTCTAATCAATGGTATTATTGGTCCAAATCACTGGAAGAAAATGACAAAATCACTGGAATTATTCATTCTAATCAATGGTATTATTGGTCCAAATCACTGGAAGAACATGACAAAATCACTGGAATTATTCATTCTAACTTCTAATCAATGGTATTATTGGTCCAAATCACTGGAAGAAAATGACAAAATCACTGGAATTATTTGTTCTAATCAATGGTATTATTGGTCCAAATCACTGGAAGAAAATGACAAAATCACTGGAATTATTCGTTCTAATCAATGGTATTATTGGTCCAAATCACTGGAAGAAAATGGAAGGGATGGATACTTGCAGTGACACCGAGCTGCAAGATACAGCAATGGCCTACTGTACAACTATATACTGTTAGTCACCAAAATGCTGCATTGTAATACTAGAAGCTATAGAAAAGTATATATATTATTGTATATATCAGTACAGACAGAGCAGTGTAACTGTGACCCATGTGTCCTGACAAGCAGTATAGAAGCTAAACAAAAGTATATATATTACTGTATATCAGTAGTAGTTCAGAGCGGTGTAACTGTGACACATGTGTGTCTTGACAAGCAGTATAGAAGCTATAGAAAAGTATATATGTTACTGTATATATCAGTACAGAGCTGTGTAACTGTGACCATGTGTCCTGACAAGCAGTATAGAAGCTATAGAAAATGATTTAAAATTATTGTATATATCAGTACAGAGCGGTGTAACTGTGACACATGTGTGTCCTGACAAGCAGTATAGAAGCTATAGAAAAGTATATATAATACTGTATATATCAGTACAGAGCAGTGTAACTGTGACCCATGTGTCCTGACAAGCAGTATAGAAGCTATAGAAAAGTATATATAATACTGTATATATCAGTACAGAGCAGTGTAACTGTGACCATGTGTCCTGACAAGCAGTATAGAAGCTATAGAAAAGTATATATAATACTGTATATATCAGTACAGAGCGGTGTAACTGTGACACATGTGTCCTGACAAGCAGTATAGAAGCTAGAGAAAAGTATATATAATATTACTGTATATCAGTAGTAGTACAGAGCGGTGTAACTGTGACACATGTGTCCTGACAAGCAGTATAGAAGCTATAGAAAAGTATATATATTACTGTATATATCAGTATAGAGCGGTGTAACTGTGACTATGTGTCCTGACAAGCAGTATAGAAGCTATAGAAAAGTATATATATTACTGTATATATCAGTACAGAGCTGTGTAACTGTGACCATGTGTCCTGACAAGCAGTCTAGAATCTATAGAAAAGTATATATATTATATACTGGTGGTCCCCAGTCCCCACAATTCAGCACACTGATCAATTATTTGCAGCACACTGAGCACAGATATGGAGCGTTTTCAGGCAGAGAACGTAGATATTTTCAGCACACTGAGCACAGATTATTTGCAGCACACTGAGCACAGATATTTGCAGCACACTGAGCACAGATATTTGCAGCACACTGAGCACAGATTACGGAGTTTTTCAGGGAGAGAACGCTGCCACGTCCTCTCCGTTCAATCTCCAAAGCACGAGTGAAAGTGGCGGCGACGCGCGGCTCCTTATATAGAATACGAATCTCGCGAGAAGCCGACAGCGGGATGATGACAATCGGGCGCGTTCTGGTTAACCGAGCAAGGCGGGAAGATCCGAGGCTGCCTCGGAACCGTGTAAAATAGGTGAAGTTCGGTGGGGTTCGGATCCCGAGGAGCCGAACCCGCTCATCTCTAGTTTTCTTGAGAGGAATCAGAAGGCTGTAGGAGTATTGAACTGAAGAAGCTCTGGGTTTAGAGAGAATCCATACTAGGGTCTGTCATCAGGATTGGCACTTACAAGCACCGAGGAGAATCTAATTGGTGATATTTGTGCTGTATATTGTTTTGGGAGTGTGGGGTGACACTTCTTTACCAGGTGATTCCCACTGGCTGCTTTACTTGCACTGGTTAAATTAATATTTTTTTACTGTTTTGTTTTTGTAATATAGAGATTAAAGGAGTCTATTCATGAAGCAGTTAAAAGTGTGGAGAAGTGAGCCAGTGGAGAAGTTTCCCATGGCAACCAATCAGAAATCTAAGTAACATTTATAATTTGCATATTTTGCAATTGTACGGAGCAGCTGATTGGTTGCCATGGCCGACTTCTCCGCTAACTCACTTCTCCACACTTTTCACTGCTTCATGAATAGACCCCTTATTGATAAGTATGGTGAGGTGCAACACATTTTGCATAGATTCGTAATGCAAAAAATTGTCAATGACAACTAAACAAAAACTATGAGCGACGCTCATAAAACAATGACAGCAAAAAAAGTGAAGTCCCAAGGCACTCATAAAAACCAGCAGACGCTTACTGGGTGTAATTCAGACCTGATCGCTAGGCTGCGTTTTCGCACAGCGGGCGACCAGGTCTAAACTGCGCATGCGTATGCACCACAATGCACAGGCGCGTCGCACGGGTACAAAGTGGATCGCCACTCAGTGATGGGTTTGTGCAAAGAATCCATTCGCACGGGCGTTCACAAGGAGATTGACAGGAAGAAGGCGTTTGTTGGTGTCAACTGACCATTTTCAGGGAGTGGTTGGAAAAACGCAGGCGCGTCCAAGCGCTTGCAGGGCGGGTGTCTGACGTCAATTCTGGTCCTGGACAGGCTGATGTGATTGCAGCGGCTGAGTAAGTCCTGGGCTGCGCAGAGACTGCACAAGATCTGTTTGTACCGCTCTGCTACACATGCGATCGCACACTTGCACAGCTAAAATACCCTCCCACTGTAGTCGGCGACTATGATCGCAGCAGTGCAAAAAACGACTGCTAGCGATCAGGTCTGAATTAGGCCCATTGATAGGTGTTTCTATGGTACACCTGTGTACTAGAGGTGAGTGGGTTCGGTTCTCAGAGAACCAGACCCCCACGCACTTCACGTCACGAACCCGTATCCGAGTCAGGCTCGGGTTTTCCCGTCTGACTCGGAAACCAGAACGAGGCAAAACGTCATCATCCCGCTGTCGGATTCTCGTGGGATTTGGATTCCATATAAGGAGTTGCGCGTCACCGCCATTTTTACTCTGGCATTGGAGAGTGTAGAGAGAGGACGTGTCTCCGTCCTCAGTGTCTTCAGTGGTGGTGTCTTGTGCTGCATCAATCCAGCACGGTGGTTGTGTCCTCTGCTGCCATATGTCCAGTGCTGCTGTATAAGTCCAGTCCAGTGGTGCTGTCTTGTGCTGCATCAGTCCAGTGGTGGTGTGTTGTGCTGCATCAGTCCAGTCACAGTGGTTGTGTCCTCTGCTGCCATATGTCCAGTGCTGCTGTATAAGTCCAGTCCATTGCAGTGGTGCTGTGTTATCCCGCATCAGTCCAGTGGTGGTGTCCCTGTCCTGCTGTATATGTCCAGTGATACTGCTGTATAGGTCTATTGATACTGCCGTATATGTCCAGCAGTACTGCCGTATAAATCCAGTGATGCTGTCGTATAATTCCAGTGATCCTGCCGTATAATTCCAGTGGCACTGGCGTATAAGTCCAGTGATCCTGACTTATAATTCCAATGGTACTGGCACATAAGTCCAGTTCAGTGATACTGGTGTATATGTCCAGTGATACTGCCGTATAAATCCACTGATACTGCTGTATATGTCCAGCGGTACTGCCGTATAATTCCAGTGATCCTGCTGTATGAGTCCAGTGGTACTAGCGTATAAGTCCAGTGTTCCTGCTGTATAATTCCAGTGGTACTGGCATATAATTCCAGCATACTGCCGTATATATATATATATATATATATATATATATGTTGAAATTCAGCCCGGCACTCTGTTTGTAATGTAAGATCTGCCCCGGTGCCTCCAGTAACGGAATCAATAGTAAATTAAAGAAGGCTGCGGCACTCGAGGTCTTGTCAAAAAGTTAGTTATAATTGAAACATCAATTGATGTATTGACTTTGATGTTTCAATTGTAACTAACTTTTTGACAAGACCTCGAGTGCCGCAGCCTTCTTTAATTTACTATATATATATATGTAATACCCTGAAGCTATTGCACCATGGAGATCCCCTTGTGATTTTTTTTTTTTGTTTACATTGTGGAACTACAAGTCCCAGAGTAGATCGTGGGCTGAACTTTATGTGACCCTGTCAGATTGGGACAGGGATTTTGCCGCCAATTCTCTGGTCCTGTCACTTCTTACCCAGCAACATAAAAAGTCTGGGAAACATGTCCCCAGCTGATTGGGTCCCCTGGGTTGTAGGGCAGAGTGACCAGGGGGTGGTCTGTTGCTGGGGCCCCGGGAGCCAGTCATCATAGAGGAGAGGGGAGGTGGAGGAGCACCAGGACCCTTAAAAGAAGCCTCACAGCACAGGAGAAAGAGACCTGGAGGAATGGGAATATGTACCTGGGGAAGTGGAGCCATGTAGTGTCCAGAGCCTGAAGACTGGAGTATGCAGCGCTGGGAGGATCGCTGCCAGAGGAGCCCTGGAGGAATGGGAAGATTACCTGGGGAAGGTGTCGCCATGTAGCCCCAGGAGCCGCCTGCCAGTGTGTGAGGACCGTCTGCGCAGAGAAGAAGCCGAGGGGAGAACCAGCGACCGGAGCACCAGTGCCAGAAGAATGCCGGAGACCCTGCCTGAGGAGAAGAGCTGGCCGCGTCAGTGCCAGCGGGGATGGAGTGCGGAGAAGAGCCGCCGCTGCTGAGAGACTGGAGCGCTGGGCCGGAGGAACCGCAGCCCGTCCAGCAGAGCAGTGATGACATCCGTCCCCTGGATTCCAAGGAGCGGCAGATGAGAAGCGCGCAGGCACCGCGAAGGACGACCCCGGGAAGAAGACCCCAGCGAGGACCCCTGGCGGCTGGAGTACGGCGAGGACCCGAGAAGACCCCAGCGTAGAGATGACGGCGCGGACCGGAGTCTGCTGCACAAGAGGAGTGAAGACCCGGAGACGGCGCGGCGGCAGCTGAAGAGGAGAAGACCGGACCGGAGACTGAGGAGGGAGACTCCAGACAGCCACGCTGAAGATGCGGCGGATCGGAGGTGGCAGAAGCGCCGCAGCGATGGGTGAGAACTTGCAAACAACCCTTCCGCTGCCAGAAACTCTGCCCCTGTTGAGCCCTTCCGCTGCTTGAACTCTGCAAAGAGGGGACATAGTATTAGTAAAGGGTGTAGACACCCCTAAGATCCCCTGTGTCCGGTATTTAACCCCTTCCGCTGCATGAACTCTGCATTTGGGGAACATATTATTTACTAAGTGGGTAGGTTGCCCTTCATGAGTGCCCCGGTGAGACAATTAATAATAAAAGGGGTGGGCTCCCCTCATCACAGTACCCCCGCAAGTTTAGATAATTAGGAGTTGCGCTCCCCTCATTTGTATGTGCCCGGCTTAACCCCTTCTGCTGCAAAGACTCTGTAATCTGGGGGCAATATATTGTATTCCAGGGGAAGAGGCTCCCCACTAGTGCTGTGCCCCGCATATTTGTTTTGGAATGTTGTAAAAGGGGGTAGACTGCCCTTATATATTTGTGAATGTATTTATCTGCTATTAAGGAATGCTGGTACTGATAGTTCTTTTTATGCAAGTTCCGCCCAGCAGTGTGAAAGCTAATGTTAATGCATTTATCTGCTATTAAGGAATGCTGGTACTGATAGTTCTTTTTATGCAAGCTCCGCCCAGCAGTGTGAAAGCTAATGTTAATGCATTTATCTGCTATTAAGGAATGCTGGTACTGATAGTTCTTTTTATGCAAGCTCCGCCCAGCAGTGTGAAAGCTAATGTTAATGCATTTATCTGCTATTAAGGAATGCTGGTACTGATAGTTCTTTTTATGCAAGCTCCGCCCAGCAGTATGAAAGCTAATGTTAATGCATTTATCTGCTATTAAGGAATGCTGGTACTGATAGTTCTTTTTTATGCAAGCTCCGCCCAGCAGTATGAAAGCTAATGTTAATGCATTTATCTGCTATTAAGGAATGCTGGTACTGATAGTTCTTTTATTGCAAGCTCCGCCCAGCAGTGTGAAAGCTAATGTTAATGCATTTATCTGCTATTAAGGAATGCTGGTACTGGTAGTTCTTTTTATGCAAGCTCCGCCCAGCAGTATGAAAGCTAATGTTAATGCATTTATCTGCTATTAAGGAATGCTGGTACTGATAGTTCTTTTTATGCAAGCTCCGCCCAGCAGTGTGAAAGCTAATGTTAATGCATTTATCTGCTATTAAGGAATGCTGGTACTGATAGTTATTTTTATGCAAGCTCCGCCCAGCAGTGTGAAAGCTAATGTTAATGCATTTATCTGCTATTAAGGAATGCTGGTACTGATAGTTCTTTTTATGCAAGCTCCGCCCAGCAGTATGAAAGCTAATGTTAATGCATTTATCTGCTATTAAGGAATGCTGGTACTGATAGTTCTTTTTTATGCAAGCTCCGCCCAGCAGTGTGAAAGCTAATGTTAATGCATTTATCTGCTATTAAGGAATGCTGGTACTGATAGTTCTTTTATTGCAAGCTCCGCCCAGCAGTGTGAAAGCTAATGTTAATGCATTTATCTGCTATTAAGGAATGCTGGTACTGATAGTTCTTTTTATGCAAGCTCCGCCCAGCAGTGTGAAAGCTAATGTTAATGCATTTGTCTGCTATTAAGGAATGCTGGTACTGATAGTTCTTTTTTATGCAAGCTCCGCCCAGCAGTGTGAAAGCTAATGTTAATGCATTTATCTGCTATTAAGGAATGCTGGTACTGATAGTTCTTTTTATGCAAGCTCCGCCCAGCAGTGTGAAAGCTAATGTTAATGCATTTATCTGCTATTAAGGAATGCTGGTACTGATAGTTCTTTTTTTATGCAAGCTCCGCCCAGCAGTGTGAAAGCTAATGTTAATGCATTTATCCACTACTAAGGAACGCTGGTTACCTGAGACTGTTGTTTACAAGCCATAACCAGCCTGCATTAATTGTGCACAAGTTACCTGCTTACCTGCTACTTGTATTGATAACGCTGGTTACCCGAGACTGTCGTTTAATAGCCATAACCAGCCTGCTTTAATCGTGCACAAGTTCCTGCTTACCTGCTACCTGTATTGCTGACGCTGGTTACCTGAGACTGTCGTTTAATAGCCATAACCAGCCTGCTTTAATCGTGCACAAGTTCCTGCTTACCTGCTACCTGTATTGCTGACGCTGGTTACCTGAGACTGTTGTTTAGTAGCCATAACCAGCCTGCTTTAATCGTGCACAAGTTCCTGCTTACCTGCTACTTGTATTGCTAACGCTGGTTACCTGAGACTGTCGTTTAATAGCCATAACCAGCCTGCTTTAATCGTGCACAAGTTCCTGCTTACCTGCTACCTGTATTGCTGACGCTGGTTACCTGAGACTGTCGTTTAATAGCCATAACCAGCCTGCTTTAATCGTGCACAAGTTCCTGCTTACCTGCTACTTGTATTGCTAACGCTGGTTACCTGAGATTGTCGTTTAATAGCCATAACCAGCCTGCTTTAATCGTGCACAAGTTCCTGCTTACCTGCTACTTGTATTGCTGACGCTGGTTACCTGAGACTGTCGTTTAATAGCCATAACCAGCCAGCTTTAATCGTGCACAAGTTCCTGCTTACCTGCTACCTGTATTGCTGACGCTGGTTACCTGAGACTGTTGTTTAGTAGCCATAACCAGCCTGCTTTAATTGTGCACAAGTTACCTGCTTACCTGCTACTTGTATTGCTAACGCTGGTTACCTGAGACTGTCGTTTAATAGCCATAACCAGCCTGCTTTAATCGTGCACAAGTTCCTGCTTACCTGCTACCTGTATTGCTGACGCTGGTTACCTGAGACTGTTGTTTAGTAGCCATAACCAGCCTGCTTTAATTGTGCACAAGTTACCTGCTGACCTGCTACTTGTATTGCTAACGCTGGTTACCTGAGACTGTCGTTTAATAGCCATAACCAGCCTGCTTTAATCGTGCACAAGTTCCTGCTTACCTGCTACCTGTATTGCTGACGCTGGTTACCTGAGACTGTTGTTTAGTAGCCATAACCAGCCTGCTTCAATTGTGCACCAGTTACTTGCTTACCTGCTACCTGTATTGCTAACGCTGGTTACTTGAGACTGTTATTTAGAAGCCATAACCAGCCTGCTTCAATTGTGCGCCAGTTTCCTGTTTACCTGCCACTTGTAAATTTTGTTAGGATAATAAAATGGAGTTGGATACTATATTATGTTTGTGTTGTCATTGTGTCTGAGAGGTAAAGCAGGTCTGCCGCTCTGATCACCCGAACCTGACTCACACTAGCACCCCACAATTTAGTTAAAGTT